>NW_013666396.1:275124-293268 GCF_000517525.1 Limulus polyphemus
AGTAGAGTGGAGATAATTTAACAACCACGTCGTTATGTTTGATGATATATATAAATGGAGAATCTAAAACATGCCAAATTCCAATGCCCCTCGATACAAGCCTTACTGTAGAAAATGAACAAAAAATTACGAAATTCGCTCTAATTTTGTGAAATCAAAGATCTTGAGCTTCATTTTAACATCCTTTTAAATAACAACCTATTTCAATATTTGAGTTACAACCATGGTATTTTGTGATCATTAATTCAAAACTCAGAGAAGGCTACTCTCAAGTTAAATAATTTTAAAATAATAGAGAGTAATAAAGGTGAACGATAACTTTCGTGAGTGCTTTTCCAAGTTATTAGATTCTGACTATAGTTATGTATTCCGTTTAAGCTGTCACTCTTGTTAGACACGCCTACATAAGTTTAGTTCAGATACTGAGAAGCAGCAGCTTATAGATGATGTATTAGCCACTCTCTCACGAAGAAACACATCTGATGAAAATGTCAGTTTAAGACCAACTGTAATTTGGCTTTGAGATGTTTAACGCTAGGATCTAAGTAGAAAACACTTTTTCGATTTGTCAGCAAAGTGCTTTCAGTTGTAAAGGATTCGATTCATTACTGCCGACTCTAACCATTTCGTGTACTCAAGTGAAATATGTTCATAATAATGCAAAGACCAACAATCTTTTAGGGTTAGAGTTCCTCAGTCTAGGATACAAGAGCGTAACGTTCGATTTATCTATAGAGGTTCAAAGTATTTTATCATCGTATAAAAATGCTTACAAGAGACATACGAATAGATCGTTATTTAGTTATCACGTGTGTTTAACTAGAAATATACAAATCAGGCGTGACTAAACTGATGAAATGAGAAATTCAGTCGTTCAGCGTTAGTCTAATGTTTATACAGTCAATATTAGGTGAGGTGCTGGTTGACACATTAGGTGCTGGTTGACACAGAGCAAGAGCTGCTCTCCGTGTGGAGCTAGTCTGTATATTCTCTAATTGTATTAACTTATATCGGATACGTACATGTGTTTCGTTGTTCATAATGTATATATATATACATATGAGGAACAAAGATATGGGTTTATAATGCTTGAAATACAATTTGACGTGTTTCTTAAATTATAAAAAAGATAACATTTAGCAATTAATCGCATACGATTTTGAAGTGATAACTTGTTCAAAATTAAGTTTTTGCTTTACTACGAGAATTAATTAATTAAACTTAGCAAAGACTTTACAAACTCTATATGTGTGCTCAGTGTTTAAAACCTTTTAATAATGAAAAGTAACAGCTTCCAACTAGTCGAATACGAATGTTCAGAGTCAATCTAACAGAAATCGTTTTGTCAGAGGTAGGTCAGATATTACAATAATCACGTCATAAAAAAATAGAATTGAAAATCAAGGATTTAAATTACAGGTAAAACTAGCCCATTAGTGATTCATCCATTCACAGTTTTAATTAAAGGAGTTAAGAAAACTGTTCTTTAAATGTTCCAGTTCCCTGGTGGTTAGTGGCAACTTTAGAAACTTACAATGCTAACATCCGGGATTCGATTCCCTGCGTTGGACACAGCAGATTAGCCTAATGTAGTTTTCCTCTAAAATAAACAACAATATCGATTTTACTGTCCCCTAGCGGGACTGTGGCAAGTTTACGGAGTTACAAAGCTATAATCCGGTGCTCGATTCCCCGCGCTGGACACAGCAGATGAGCCCAATGTGGCTTTGTTCTAAAACAAACAAACACACAAACTACCTTTTCATTTGATGGAAAAGCCTGTTATAGACGTCTGTTCCTTTGAAATGTGGTTATGCATAACAAATTAGAAGTATGACATATAAAAAAAGGTTTAAGTATATTAGTACCAAAAAATGTATCTTTTCCGTAAATAAACCCATGCACAATTAACTATTTAAATATTAATTCATCCGGGTTTTCGAAACTAACATCGATAAATTCTTCAAGATATAGTTTTATTTCATTACTCAAGGCACGGATTTTATAAAATTAGAAATTAATTTTGATCTGTTTCCTATGCTTAATAGTGCTGAGAGCTTGGTTTGTTTGTTTGTAATTAAGCACAAAGTTACACAATGGGCTATCTGTGCTCTGCCCATCACGGATATCGAAACCCGGCTTCTAGCGTTGTAAGTCCGCAGACATACCGCTGTGCCACTGGGGGGCCTGAGAGCTTGTAAACACCAAATATTTTCAATCCAGTATTTGTTATCATTGTTTGTTCGTTTTATCCTCAGTTTTTAACAGTTAAAACTAATTGCGGTTTTCTTAACCTGCCTTATACAAAATTACAGTTTCTTCGAGAACTAAGTGTTACGAATACGCTTCGCTATCAGTGTAGTATATTACCCAATTAACGATAGTCTTAATGTAATACAAAAAATATATAAAAAAATATGATTATTTTGACATGAAACTCTTTTTTTTTCTAGAAAGAACGTGATTGTGTTACAAATAACTTTTCTTACTGAATTTCTAAGTGTCAGTCAGGTTGAAGCTACCAGATATGCTATTTCTTTACGTGTCAAACATAATGAAAATCACCAGTAACTTTAATACGTATATTGATAATTATCATGATATGAGCTTCTACTGAGATGAGTGTATCTATGATATTTCAACAATACACGAACGAATAATAATAATAAAAAATGGAAGAAAAAAAGTAGAAATTTACGCATGCTTTACCTCTATAACTCTACCGTTAGGAGGTGAAACTCGTAATTTTGAAAGTATATTTTAGGCTTAATTAATTTCAAAGTGAGCTCCTAATTAAATTTCTCTTGAATATTAAACATTTCTTATTTTTAGTATAATGGAAAAGCGCTGTTTATTTAATTAATTTTTAAATGAGATTAATTTCTCTGAAATACATTTTCTTCGTTATTTCATCATTTAATTTCACGTTGCTTTTCTATAAGACTATTCATAGGGACGCACCACCTTCTGTAATATTTTATAAAGTAATTATATCTAAAAGTTCAGTGAAAACCTATTTTTTTTAGTGCACATCGGCTAGACTTAACGACAGTATACTCATTCGATTTTGATATTTTGATTCTAAAACGGCCCCCAGTGGCACAACAGTATGTCTGCGGACTTACACCGCTAGAAACCAGGTTTTGATACCCGTGATGGGCTGAGCACAGATAGCCCATTTTGTAGCCTTGTGCTTAATTACAAACAAGCAAACATTATAAAACGACCCCCAGTAGCACAGCGGTATGTCTGCGGACTTACAACGCTAGAAACCAGGTTTTGATACCTGTGATGGGCCGAGCACAGATAGCCCATTGTGTATAAAACAAAAACAAATTATAATAAAGTTTTTAGGTCTGTTATAATTAATGTGAACAGCTCGGAAACTGACTATCAGAAAGATATATCTTCTTACAAGTGAAATAACTAGATAGTAGAAATGTCTATTGTTGCTTGCACCATCATGATAACAATGTTCAGTGCGATCATCATTCGTGTTTATTGTTGCTTGCACCATCATGATAACAATGTTCAGTGCGATCATCATTCGTGCCTATTGTTGTTTGCACCAGCATGATAACAATGTTCAGTGTGATCATCATTAATGTCCATTGTTGTTTGCACCATCATGATAACAATGTTCAATGAGATCATCATTCGTGTCCATTGTTGTTTGCACCATCATGATAACAATGTTCAGTGCGATCATCATTCGTGTCCATTGTTGTTTGCACCATCATGATAACAATGTTCAATGAGATCATCATTCGTGTCCATTGTTGCTTGCATAAGTAGATAACAATGTTCAGTGCGAACATCATTCTTATCCATTGTTGCTTACATTTCTGAGGTAACTTGATACCAAATGATTGATACTATCTGATTTCTAACTGTTACATTTGGCACCTAATGCTATCTTTTAGGTCCATCAAAATGAGAATCCGTCAGGTGAATCAGTGCCTTGAGTTGGTCTTACAGCAAACAATTAACAGAAGTATGACCTGGAGATCGTGCTGACCATGTCGTTGTGGAAAATGTCTGTTTATTATTCGAGCACTGAAATACGTCCCTGGAATGCCTTAAGAGTTCTGCAGTGTGGAGAGTAGCATTATCTTACACAAAAGCTGCATGCTTAATTCAAAACTCCTCTTTATGAAACTACGAGTTCCATTATGAATCATTAGTATTATCCGTTCACTGTCACTGTGTGAAATCCGTTATGTGTTAATTAATAGTGTTACCTATTTACTATCACTGTGTGAAATCCGTTATGTGTTAATCAATAGTGTTACCTATTCACTATCACTGTGAGAAATCCGTTATGTGTTAATCAATAGTGTTACCTATTCACTATCACTGTGTGAAATCCGTTGTTGGTGAATAAATAGTGTTACCTATTCACTATCACTGTGTGAAATCCGTTATGTGTTAATTAATAGTGTTACCTATTCACTATCACTGTGTGAAATCCGTTATGTGTTAATCAATAGTGTTACCTATTCACTATCACTGTGTGAAATCCGTTATGTGTTAATCAATAGTGTTACCTATTCACTATCACTGTGTGAAATCCGTTGTTGGTGAATAAATAGTGTTACCTATTCACTATCACTCTGTGAAATCCGTTATTTGTGAATCAATAGTTTTACCTATTCACTATCACTCTGTGAAATCCGTTACTTGTGAATCATTAGTGTTACCTATTCACTGTCACTGTGTGAAATCCATTATTTGTTATTCATTAGCGCTATCCGTTCACTGTCACTCTGTGAAATTCGTTATTTGTTAATCATTAGTGTTATCCGTTCACTGTCACTCTGTAAAATCCGTTATTTGTGAAACATTAGTGTTACCTATTCATGTTCTTGTGTGAAATCCGTTATTTGTGAATCAGTAATGTTACATATTCATTGTCACTGTGTGAAATCCGTTATTTGTTAATCATCAGCGTTATCCGTTCACTATCACTCTGTAAAATCCGTTATTTGTGAATCAAGTGCTATCAATTTACTGTTACTTTGTAAAATCCGTTACTTGTGAATTATTAGTGTTATCCGTTCACTGTCACTGTGTGAAATCTGTTACGTGTGAATCATTAGTGTTATCCGTTTACTGCCACTGTGTGAAATCCGTTATTTGTGATTTGCTCAGAGAAATTAAGTCCGATGATGAACTTGCTTGTGGATTAACCCTTACTGTAATTTTCTTGTCATGTGATTTAGCTTACCCTTAAGTTCCAGTGTTAATTTTACAAGAAGGAGAAAAGAGAGTTTCGTAGGTCCAAGACGCGTTTTCCAGTCAGATGTCGTTAATTCTCCCTATTGCAGGAATTAAAGTGCAAAGTCTAGCCGTTCTTGTGCATTTCCTGGTAATAGTTCACGTTGTGGCCTGTAGAAGGCAAAGCTTCATTGTCTTAAGTATGGCCTTCCAGACTGTTGATTGTGGAAGTCCAGTGCGTTTGGTTACTTGACTGGTGCTGTTTCTTCTGTAAGAGCTTCCTTCTTCAGTAGCGATCGCCCTTTGTTTAGTTTCCGTCACAGCTTCAACGAGGATTTTGGGGAGCAACCATAACACGTTGCATCAGGAATCGATCCTGTTTTTTTTTTCATTAACTTCCGATACATCTTTTGATACATGACCTTCTTAATTCGTCGTTTTCACTATGCTAAGATATTAATACTGTGAGAGTATTATTACTAATCATAATGTATTGATGATTTATAAGAGTTTAGAGGCATCCTACTTCAAAAGACAAGAACAATTCTTGGCATATTCTATACTGTATCTGGTATGCAAAGTTCACGATCAGTATTTGTTATTGCCAGTTACTTTTTGTACAGCAATCGCTTTTCCCGTCGCCTGAATAGTTCTTTCTTTCTTTGGCCTGGTGGTTAGGGATCTCGACTCGCAATATGCAGGTCGTGGGCTAGAATCCCATCACCAAACATCCTCGCACTTTCAGCCGTGAGGGCCTTATAATGTGACGGCCAGTCTCACTATTCGTTGGTAAAGAGTAACTTAAGAATTGGTGGTGAGTGGTGTAGACCAGCTTCCTTACCTCTAGTGTAGCTTTGTGCGAAATTCATCAAACAAACTGTGATTATTATGAGCATTAGAATACACCAACTGATTTTATAATAATATAATAACCCCTGTACTTTCTTTTATATTGTACATATTGTAAGAAATTCCAGTAATATAATTCACTCTCCTATGAGCACCGATGGAGTAAAGCAGTAAAGATTAATACTACTTCCTTTCAAAACCAGAACAGGAAATAACAGTAAAATAAAATGATAAAAAAACTTACTTTTTGTATTCCTAGGTTTTGTCACAACGAAGTAAAAGTACTTCTTTGTTAGAATGACTGATCTTTTTCTATTTGTTTTCTAAGACTGCGTACTTTGTTCTTATTGGCCGTTGCCGACGAGGATTTTTTACCATCAGATCAGATGCGCAGAAAAGTGCACGTTAAAAAAATGAATTGAATTTCAAGGTAAACCTTAACAGATATCCTAAAATTTTTATTGCTAATTAGTTCACCAAGTAATGACAATGCTAAATGAAATATTTTCTCCTAATTATTACTTGTTATTCTATATCTTGATGTTTATTGTAGTTGTTTAGTTTCAACATTGAGCACTTTCGATTTGAAATATTCCAATAAGTTTATAGTGTTATTATGTAATTACTGAAATCCTTCAAATTTATGTTGTTATTTCGTAATTTATTTGAATCTTTCAAATTTGTGTCATATATTCTTTATTCATTATGAAGCACACTCGAAATAATCAATATTTCCAGATAAAATATAAGCAACAATTGTTTCTGTTCGAGGTTTGCAAAAGTATTCATAACGTAGCCATCTTTCTATTAAAAATACATCGTCCTGAGGGAAAAACAAAGTGTTACATTGCTAGGAAAGGGAAAATAAAATATGAAACTATGAACTTAGTTTCAATTAATGTAACTGCGAAGGAACAAACAATCGAGTCAGTAACGAAATAGGAAACTTTATAATAATTTATGTCAACGTGTATTGCGCTGATAGCAGTCTGGAGTTTATCAGAAGAGGCCAGGTAGACCAATGTGTGAAGGAAAACAACAGGGTTAACACATACCAGAAACGGTTTGAGTACTGGTATGTACCAGATGTTCATAATATTTGTATCCAATACATCTTGATGTTGTTTTTCCTTTGCTGGTTATTACCTTTTTTTTTTAATCTTTCTACCCATGTTACACATTGTTTTGCTTCTAAAACAAAATCTATATTTTTATGAAATAGACAAATAAGATTTGCTTATGTTTAAACTATCAAAATATAGAAATTAAACTTTGAAACGAAAATGGTGAAAGTAATACGTACATTTTAAATGCTACGAAGTTTACGTTCTCGTATAATTCATAAAAATGTATGATAACTTACCATTTAGGTAGCTTTAGGAAGTGTATTTGGCAGGATGGAAGAATTTAAACTTTATTTCTTCTATATCTTGTTTTTTTTGTTCGCTGGTGGATGAGCGATAAGCTTGTGGACTTTTTCGCTAAAAATCGGGGTTCGATACCCGTGGGGAGAAAACTCATACGACCCTTTGTGTAGCAATGCGTTTTAAAATTTAGGAGCTATTTACGCTCATGTTAGGTACTGGATTCAACTAGAATGGGAACTGGCAGTGAAAAGAGGAAGTATTATAGGAGAAAAAGTGGATTTGGACTCTAGTAATTCATGAAATTTGGTGAAATCGATTGTGACCGACTGACTGACCGACCGACACTTGGCTTCTATGATTATGATGAGCATTCGTGTATGGCATCTCGGTGACTCAGCGCTACGTCTGGAGGCTTGTAGCGCTAGAAATCAGACTTCGATACCCGTGGTAGGCAAAATTCCGATAGGCTATCTGTAGCATTGTGCTTAAAAACAAACAAATAAAAAAGTCAGCTGTATATGAGAAAAATAGTACTATATACTTTGTATTACAATTACCAATACTATATGTATAGTGACTTGGGTTGTCTTTTTAGTTACCAAAGTGAACCTAGCCCTGTTTTTTCGATATGCCCCCCCCCCCCCAGTAGCACAGTGGTATGTCTGCGGATTTACAACGCTAGAAACCGGGTTTCGATACCCGTGGAGGGCAGAGCACAGATAGCCCATTGTGTAGCTTTGTGCTTAACTTCAAACAACAACAATCTCTCGAGATTCCCCTGTTCAGGATTACTGATGAGGGGTAGAACTCCTCGAAACCGGTATGTCTCAGTGACGAGTGGTGAATCGATTGATAAATTGGGCTTTGTACTTATTTTCAAGTACCAGTAATATCGCTAAGGAGTTTGCTTATTTCAAAAGATAATATTTCTGATGGAAAAATTTATATATATCTGTGTAGAGGTATGTGTGCTCGTCTTTCTCTATCCCGAAATCAGCATAAAGCCACTTTGAAACATAAGACTGTTAAAGCTGTGCCTCGAAAGTTATTATGTTGTAAGTCTAAGGATGGTCTAATTAATTTAAAGAATTCGCCTTCTTAAAGATATGCGGTATCGAAGTGAACAAAACGTAATTGTGTTTATGCCATTAAGTTTGTCATGGAGATATATGGGCTGGAAACAATTAAATTCGTTTCCTTACATTAGTTATATTTTATGATGGGCTCAGTCGCTTTTACGGTTGTTTCTAAGCAAGAGCTCTGAAAACAGCATGATGTTTTTGCCACGATATTTTACTATTATTTTTAATGATTCTTTAGAGCGTTTGAGGAAAAAGGTTTAATTTACATTGTTATCCTCGTAAGGATACTCCGTGGTCAAGTCAAATCACCTACGAATTAAAGCAAAACTTTTCGAAATGTGAATAATTGAAAATATTAATTGATTTATTTACACACTAGATGAGTTTATCATCGGTCAAAACAGAACTCTCTTCCCTCCAGTTGTGGAGTCCAGGTAGCGGTCCCTCGATGGGACAGGTGTAAGTTTACTGATTTACAACACTATAACCCGGGGTTCGGTTCCCCGCGATGGACACAGTAGCTAGTCCATCGTGGTTTTGGTCTAAAACAAACAAAAACAACGTTTTAAATGCTCCCAGTGGCTCAGCGGTAAGTCTTAGGGCTCACACCGCTACAAACCAGGTTTCAATACTCGTGGTGGGCACAGCACAGATAGCCCATTTTGTAGCTTTGCTTAACAATAAACAAACAAACCAGGTAGTGTTAAATCTTTTGCTGTGTGATATAATAAAATTCAAAGTATGTCACAAAATACGTTTTAAAAAGATAGTAGAAAACCTTATCTTATGGGCTTTGAGAGATGTGAGTTTTAATTCGTTATACTATAGTTTTATCAAGCCGTTATAAAATCATAATTATAAGTTGTTGTTTGTTGCTGATTATAAACTTGTTTCACAATCAAAATATGTCTTCAGAGCCAGAAAAGATGCTTTTAGGCTAAATAATGAGGTATGAGATATCTTAATGCTGACCCCCAGTGGTACAGCGGTATGTCTGCGGACTTACAACGCTAGAAACCGGGTTTCGATACCCGTGGTGGACAGCCGTTTGTGTAGCTTTGTGCTTACCTACAAACAACAAATAAATAAATATTTGTGCCAGGATATAAAGTGACTTATGAGAATGTTACAGATATGGACTCTAGAGCTTATAAAATGCCACCAAACACATAAAGACTAAATTTCGAAAGTGGCCTTCGTGAAGTTGTAATTCTGTTGTTGTGATGTTGGTAGGACGTAACATGTATAAAGTACAACTAAAGAAACCTTATAGTCTAAGCGAATTCGGTAAATAAGTTTTTCTTTCTCAGGAACAAACTGAAAAATACCCTTTGAATACTTTCAAGTCTTTGAGATTCTTTGTTTAGTCGAATAATGCGACCTATATTATTCGCAAAAAAAACCCTCTATATTTGACTCTATATGCAGCTCAATCAATAATATCTGTTCAAAATGTATGTAAAACTAAGGATTCGAAAACTCTGAGTGGTGAAGTTGGATGGACATCCACAAATATTCTGCAGGATCGACAGAGCTTAAACGTACGTATTACAAGGAAACCACGCCAAGTGACTTCCACAGATAAAAACTTATAAAGCTCCTTTTCTTGAACTCATAGGTTTTGGTTTTGTTTCGTATTGTGAGCTAATATGTTTCGTGTTACACAAACGATATTTGTTTACGTCAGTGACTATGAGTAGGATGTATGAATGAGAAATGTAGATGTTTGATGCTGTTTTACTATTATAACTTGTAATTACACCATTAGTAACAGGAGTTTTGAACAAGTAAGATTGTAAACGCATTACAATAAATATATTTAATGACATTCGTGTTTCCGTTTCCTCAGCAAGAAGAAGAAATAACCTAAATATTTCAAAAGGTGATATACCTTATAATATAACTTGGTAGTTTATATCAGCTAATACGTATACCATTATGCAAACAGCAGCTCTGACTTTGCAAGGAAGACTCTTAAAGCTCATCCACTACATCTTCACGCGAATGCGAAATTAAAACTTCAAAATCATATCACACCAAATTATCTAAGAGCGTAAAATAAAGTCATGAATACGTGTGTGCTACAGTCAAGTTCACATTTTGTTTGCTTGTTGTTAAGCACAAAGTTACACAATGGACACAGCACAGATAGCCACATTAATAAATTTGTTTGATTGTTTTGTTCCATTTCGGGCAAAGCCACATGTCGGAAGAAAGTTAGTCAACAGCCAACTTTTGGGCTACTGTTTTCAGACTGAAGAGTTTGGATTTGGCTATCATTCATATAACGTACCCACTGCCACAAATGTTGAGCCCATTTTGTTTTGTTTTTGGTCGTAAGGGGACGTGAACCATGAACTCTCAGCTCTAAAAGCCGGCACTTTAGCCATTGAGCCACGCCATAGACAAATTATTTAATTATTGGTATATAGACCTAGCAGGTCATCTGACCAACCCAAAACTCAGAAACGTTAATATCCAACACTAATAACAGATTGGATGACTGCAATACTAAAGAACAACGACGCCCACTGTTGGTTTTTAGTAAAGCACGTTACTATATACATATATTGGAAAAGATTATTTATACAATACGTTTTAAGAGAAAGAGAGTTTCAATCTATAGGGGTTGTGATTACACTTGAGTAGGATAAATATATATAATTCTATTTTTGGAGCAGCATAAAGAGATAAAAGTATAGTGGATACAAATAAATATCTACTTTATCAGAACATGCATGTAGAAAACATTTAATTGAGTTCTGGCCAGAGATGAGAGTGTTACTTAACCTTTATTTACCAAAAAATATGTTTAGTTCATTAAGATTTGCTTTTTTTATTATATATTCATTAACTAGAGACCTAGAAATAACAACTCGCGGCTACCAGAATGAACATCGAGCCGATTAGAATCAGGAGAATTAATGAAATAGATACGGGTGAGGCGGGGAAACACTGTTCTTGTTTACTGTAATATTAATGTAAATATTTGTTACACTATAAATCAAACCTAAATAGCAGGTCACGAAAGCCTGCTATACAGGGGCTATTTACAAATGTAACAGTAAAGGTTTCATGTTTGTACACAAATATATATACATAAATACATAAGAAATTCTTTAAACAATGTATGACCAAGGCTAATTTTCTTTTAATATTTGCAGGACATACAGATACAACAAATAAATCAAAATATAAGCCTCGTATCCTTTCCAAAGAAGCACGTGCAAAGGAAAAATGTATTATCCCTCTAATCTGATGCAATATAGTACTGTTACGTAGCCATAACAACGAAGAAAAAAGTAATCGATTAAAGTCATCATAAAATTACTTTCTCCCCTTGATGACAAGAAAAAAGTACTTATACTTATGAGCCTATTACACGAATTAACATCCCGGACATGCTGAATACGAATCTCAAATCTCATTGAACAAGCAATTTTTAAAATTATTTAAGGGATAAGAAAAAAAACAAAACATTTTCATATGTGCAATTAGGACACTATTGTCTTGAGAGTATCAACAATCTAATTAACATAAGGCCTATGTTAAACAGCTGATAAATATATTAATATTGCCAAAAAAAGTCAAAAGTATATTTCATAAATGTATGTTTAACTCATCACAAATTAGATACACAAGGTTATGTTAATTTGTTTATTGTTTATTGACAAATGACAAAAGTAAATATCGGACTTACTTCTTAAACACAGGTTAATGTTAGAAAAGTAAAAGCTTACCTTCAGAAGTTAAACTCGGGCGACCCAGAATAGAAAGGCTTAGACATAGATATATTACACTCAGTAGACTTAATTTGACAGTTCCGGCTAAACTATTCACTTTCATTGTTGACTGATGTGTTAAATTAAACTTCGTTTTCCTCTTTATATTTTGTAGTAGTTTTTTTTCTTCTTCTATATACGAAGATATATTTATATATTAATTAGATAATATCTCCTTGCGTAAAATGTTACTTATAAATGACGTTTAAGAAATTAATTCTAACTTTATTTCAAAATTCACTATCAGTGTCATCACAAGAGACTAGCTTTACGAAACATTTGTCTATGAGTGAGATAGACCTACGCTACTGCCAACGCGCAGTGAAACCACCGACCAGGAGTTCTTTAGCCAACTCTCTGAATCCGAAGTCAGTTTCCTTTCAAGCAGTAGGCGTTAGTCACGTGATGTGGTCACATGACTCGAGCAGTGAACTCCATATGAAGTCGTTTAGAAATGAAGAGAGTTCCAGTTACAGATGCTTTCACAGAACACTGATCAATATACAGCTTGCAATAAATAATTAAAAAAAAAACGTAAAAATACCTCCAGTTACTTCATAAGATACTCTGTTCAGAAGGAATATCCCAGTTTTTACTTGTGTGAACGACAATGTGGTAACAATATGGTTCTAGCAATATGGTAAAGTAGAGATAGAAATATACTTATAGCAACTGAGAAAAAAAATGTTTCCAGTCATAAGTTGGAAAATATATGTCTACAGAAAGTAGTCTACATAAATATTTCAACTACATGATTTTTAATTTTTAATCCATATGTTTTCTTTTAAGTTCAAAACAGAGGACAAAATAATATTAGTACTAGAATGTAAGAAGTTCGATCAAACAAGCCTAGTTTCTTTGATATTTGATTTGACTTTTTTTTTATTCACATTACGTTTTGAGGCATAAGAAACAAAAACATCGAGTCAGTATAAACTAAAAAATAGAATAAAAAAACCCTCTCTAAAATACAGAACTTTGATGTTTAGGGTTTTTAAAAATGAAAATGAAAAGATGTTGCTTTTCTATTCCTTGAAAACCTCTGACTGTCTGAAGTTCTGGCTTCTGATACAGAATCTTATTTCATGTTTAGGTTCAGGTTGGAATAATCTTCTTTAGCTGTGAGAAGCTACTATGCATTCTGTAGTCCACATTTTACAACTTTGTTTTCAGAAGTTTTGACAGATAAAGGATTATTAAAGTTTGTGTGTTTGCTAGTTTCGGATAAGAGAGAAAAGCTACACGAGGGCTATCTGCGTCAGCCGTCCCTAATTTTCAACTCATAGACTAGAAGAAAGGCAGCTATGCGACATCACTCACCGAAAAATCACGAGCTACTCTATTAGAACAGTGGAATTTAGCTGTCACTACTGTAACGCACCTACGACTCCAATGTAGTGAGATTTTGAGGCAAAATTACGCGAACCATGGACCCTCCGAGTTTCAGTTCGGCGTTGTAACTACTAGGACAAGCTCGGATAGAACGGCAAATGTCAAATAATTTTCTATTGAGAAAATAATTTTCCTATGATGTACTTGATTTCATCAGTTTATTACTGCCAACTGTACATGTGTACGTGTACATTTCTTTACTTATTTGTTAAATATAAAGTTATTTACTAAGAATGGTAAGGACACGAAATAGTTTGTAAATAAAATGAAACTTTTAAAGCGATCCAATGGTTGCAGAAATATATATAGCAGTGGAATGTTTTAGCCATGGTGAGGTTGTGGCAATCGGATATCGGTTGTTGTTATGTCTAGAGGGCTGTCCTATGTACTATATATATTGGATTGTTGTAACTTTCCTGTCTTATTATTATCATTGAACTTTTTCGAGGCTTTCGTTATTTACATCTCCGCTTTTACAGAAGATTTAACTTTAATTGTGTTACCCGCTCCATGGGATTTGTTACATAACAGAGGTTAATTAAAGTGAGGGTGGTTGTGGTTTTGGTTTGTTTTGAATTTCGTGCAGAGCTGCATAAGGGCTATCTATCTATCTGCGCTGGCTGTCCCTAAGTTAGTAGTGAAAGACTAGAGGGAAAGCAGCTAGTCGTCAACCACCCATCGCCAACTGTTAGTTATTCTTTTACCAACGAACAGTGGGATTGACCGTCACATTATAGCGCTCCCACGGCTGAAAGGGCGAGCATATTTGCTGGGACGAAAATTTGAACCCGTGAACCTCAGATTGCGGGTAGAGCGCCCTAACCACGTGGTCATGCCAGACCCAATGGTTGTGTTAGACATACCTAATAGTATGTTTAACATATCGTTTTCCTTGTATTACCTATAAGAATTTTATATTCTAATTACAGAACCAATATTCTAACTATTCAATGTACGATTCAGATATTCATTGAATTCCGTATTAATTATCTTATACCTTCGTAAATAATTAGATCTTGGCTATACTCTTCCTAACGTCTTGCTATTTGATTCCACACCTTAAGAGTAACATGTGTCCTAAAATCGAGGTTTTTATACCCGAGAGGGACAAAGCGCATACAACCTCTTACATAGTATTGTACTTTGAAGCAAACAATGCATTTTTTCTTTTCTTTTTTGTTTTTGTTTTTTACGTCAAGCCTCTTTTCATCTTAATTCAATTTATAAACAGGAAGTCAGTTTTTTTTATTATTTTTCTGATGATTTCGTAAATCGTTACTGCTGCATGCCGAGAATGGAAGAAATGTAATCAGTGTTAATACTTTTTTTTTCATAGATATTTAGGATTTTCTTTTACATCGTGATGAAACGAATGATAACACGGTTGGCTGTGCGCTGTCGTTATTTTATTTAAATTTATTTACAGTAGATATTTTTGAACATAAAAATTAAAGGCTGAAAGTAGCCCAATGCTAGCGTGCCGAATTGCAAATCGGAAGGTCCGGTGTTCGAACCGCGATATTGCGGGTAAACGTTTAGCAATTTAATTTCATTGGGTACTATAACTGGTCAATTTGCTATTTAATTCTCTACTTGTTATCTCGTATCTTCATAAATATTATTTTTTGTTTGTATTCTTGGTAATGTCGTGCTATTCGACTCAACATTTTAACAGTAACATATGCCGTAGTAATTTACGTCAGATGTCGCGCTATTCTAAAGTTACACTGTTGGAGCTATATAATGGGTTTTCATTGGGCACGAGACATTTTTAGGAAGGGTTGTGAAAATTCAACTTATACCCAGTTATACGGATGTTAGGTTGTTCAACAAACATCAAATTTACGACAATACTTAAAGCCAACAGCTGCTAGTGTGTTCAGTAAATAATATATACTTTATTATTTCTTTATTGTTACTTTCAGGATCGGTATTGGTTAGAATTGTTAATTTATATCTGTTTTTATTAGTTGTAACTTCATTTATTATTATTTTTACTTTTATTATAGAGACTGTTAGCTTAATACATATATTAAACACTAACCTAAATCTCCAAAGCTGGTTGAACTTCATGAGATATTATTGGGTTTACGGCCGAAAAAGTCGTTAACAGCGAGAGCACCCAACATGGCATTCTAATCTTTATAAGTAAAAATGTAAGAAACATTTTTTTTGATTAATTATGCTCATTACCAGGTTTATTTTTAGTTTCGGTGTTAATAGATAGTTTTCTCTGATTGAAAGTTAATATTGATTTAATAAATTATTGTGTGTATCACAGGAAAATGTATCACTGTTTAATAATAATTACAAAATATCTATTATTTTTGCTTCTGAAAGGAGACTCAGATGTTCTAAAAAGTTTCCAAGCCAGTTTTATAAAGGTACATTACTTGTTCTAATGGATGAAATATTATATAATAAGTTTACATTAATTGAAAAGTGCATTTAAGAGAGTGCACTGACCCATAATTTTATAAATTTATCTAAAGAAGTGAAAACTGAGACTCGGGGAGGAGTTAATATACTTATTGGCTTAGTTAAAGCATGTGTTTGGTAAAAAGGTTACCATGTTCGAATTCTAACCACTTCTTATTACTTTTCAAATTTATATATATATATATATATATATATATATCTATAATGACAATACATAGAAAATAATCAATACCTTTCCGCTAATATTGCTAGGACATGATAATATTCATTATAATAGCTAAAGAACTGCTCAGCATCTTAGTTTTAAATAATTGAACTGAACTGCTAACAATAAAAACGGAATTTTAAATATTCTTGATAGTACCCATATTTTGAACAATTTTGTACATTCAGAATTTGCTAAAATATATAGCTAAGAATAGATAAAAAATCATAAGATTATCTCTTAATTTAATATTTTATAACGTCAGAATTTGAGTTTTCATCCCTGAGGTTGACACAGCACAGATAACTCATTATGTAGCTTTAAACAGATAACATTTAATAAATAGAAAATGTATAAAACTGCAGAACCTACCACACACCTAATAGTTCCAGGATGTCTTGTATACATCTGCAGCACCTACCACACACCTAGTAGTTCCAGGATGTCTTGTATACATCTGCAGCACCTACCACACACCTAGTAGTTCCAGGATGTCTTGTATACAGCTGCAGCAACCTACCACACACCTAGTAGTTCCAGGATGTCTTGTATACATCTGCAGCACCTACCACATACCTAATAGTTCCAGGATGTAAGTTTCACCACTTTGTTGTATAAATCTGCAGCACCTACCACACACCTAGTAGTTCCAGGATGTAAGTTTCACCATTTTGTTGTATAAATCTGCAGAACGTACTACACACCTAGTACTTCCAGGATGTCTTGTATACATCTGCAGCACCTACCACACATCTAATAGTTCTAGGATGCAGAGTTGTTATCTTTGACACCCTAAAGGCTCAACGTTAAATCTAGAGGCTTATAACGCTGGGCACAGCGCTGATAACCCTTTGTGTGGCTTTCTACTTAACAACAAAACAAATTTAAAGTTATTATATTAATTTATGGAACTTTTATTAATATTTTCAGATAAAAATAGGATTTTATACTAAGAAAACATGGCTAACTCTTTAAAGACCGTGCAGGGGTCAATCGTTTATTTGCCCACATAATGAACCCCGAAGAACAACGGTACGCAAACCGTTGTCACACAAACAAAGTACGCTATAAAAGTGTGGATGTTATATAAAAGTGACAGTTAAAATCCGACTATTCGTCTACACATGAGTAACCCATGAGTTGGCGGGTAATTTTGTTGACTATATTCCTTCTTCTAGCCCATCAATTCAAAATTAGAGACAGCTATGTGTAATACCCTTTATGTAATTATGAAATAAACAAATATTAGTAACAATTATCAATTGTCAGAAAGGTAGTCTATTTAAAAGCTTTTAATATTAGAGACATCCTTTTAAAAAATAATAAAAATAAACAGTTATCATTCGAAAAGGTTGCATTATTTCAGTTTGTTTGTTTTGAATTTCGTGCAAAGCTACACAAGGGCTATCTGCGCTAGCCGTTTCTAATTTAGCAGTGAAAGACTAGAGGAAAGGCAGTTAGTCATCACCACCCACCGCCAACGAATATTGGGATTCACCGCGACTTATAACGCCCCCACATCTGAAAGGGCGAACCCGCGACCCTCAAGTTGCGAGTCGAGTGCACTAACCACTTCGCCATGGCATTGTCTCAGACGAAAGTAGTTGTAAAATTATGTTTATTGAATAATTTTTCTAAATGTTTGAACATTCCTTGGAGAGGTTTTACTACAGCATTGTCTGGCATTGTCTCAGACGAAAGTAGTTGTGAAATTATGTTTATTGAATAATTTTTCTAAATGTTTGAACATTCCTTGGAGAGGTTTTACTACAGCATTGTCTGGCATTGTCTCAGACGAAAGTAGTTGTGAA
>NW_013666396.1:294006-306190 GCF_000517525.1 Limulus polyphemus
CTACGTGGTATTTAGCCCAGTTAAGTGATATGTCCACTTTCATCCCTATCTTGTTTGGTTCCTTTTTACAAGTGCAGTAGCCAGTCTTACATAACTTTTTAATTTAGCGATAAATTTATTTCCTTGTACTTGTTTTTTTGCTTTTTTAGAAAATGTCGTACGTGAGTAACTAGGTTATAGTGTAGTGTATTTTAAAGTTTTATAAACTTTGCATATAATATTAAAATAGGTAGTCAAAGATCGTGAAGACTGTTTTGCTCTATCAAATGATGATACAATTATAGTTACTGCCAGAACTAGGCAGAAGAAAGATGATGATGAACAAAAATAAGGTATTTTGGTTTTGGCTATTCGCAGGTTTTCGACTTTGGGACGCTCTGAATAGCTGAAAAGCGGCATATACACTGGAGATAAATCGAATATTCTAGATAGATCTTCATATCTAGCTTCTGGTGATCTGTAGAAAAGAAAATCCAGATGACTTTTGTATTGCTTTAACACAGGCGTCCGTGCCATCCCTACATACAGACTACTAATCCACTCTCCGATAGTCACCACAAACAAAAAGAGCAACTTGCCACTGGTGTTGAATGCATAATTTGGGGGTGTTAATAAAGCCCTCGGGTATCTCTGATCACTCCAGGACATTTTGAGTGTCTGAGTCGCTTAAAGGTTTCGGTGTGTGTAAGTCACTCCATTTGGTCAAAACACTTTTTTATTCAAGAAATTTATCTATAACTTTAGCACAGTGAAGGTGGATGTTATAGTAGCACGAAGGCTCATAGGATATGGTCCCCATAATGTATGGGGTTAAGGGTACCATTTTGCACAGTATATATCAAACAATGCTTATTCCTGCTTACATCATATTTTCACCACTGTCCTACGTGTTACATTTGTGTATTAAAAGTTTGTCTCTCTTCCAGGTTATCTCCAAATGAGTATACGCCTTTTCTATCTGTAACTAATCTATATAAACTTATTGCTGAAGATGTTCTTGGCTCGAGTTGTTTTGTATCTTGCTGTGGCTAATAGCACTTTTAGTACACATGATGGCTATGTTAAGGATGTACCTAAACGTCTGTCGTTGTTCAGATTTGGCTCTAACTATTTGATTCAATCACAACAGACAGCGATCGTCTTCTTGTGACCTGGATGATGGTCTGGTTTTTCCCAGGTGTAAGAACAATTTTATTAAAAGTTTGAAAGAAACTTCACATTCTGCTAAAGACACTTATAAGCCAGTTCGTAACATGAATGAAATATTTAAATGCCTTCTCTAAGCTGTAGCCATGGTTCTAGACAAAAAACAAAAAGTTTCAGCAGTCTTCATCCGGGCTATTACAAGGTTCTCAAACATTTGTAACTTTTTAATTGATTCACTGACAACTAAAAGATAATTCTGTGAAACCATTTTAGGTCACAAGACTGATTATCAGATGTCAGATGTTCATAACAGCAAACTAAGAGTGATTTTGTTTTGTTAAAGCTATTATATTACAAATTCCTATAATCCTTTATATATTTTGTGCTAAGTGAATAAAAATAAGTTACTGTATTCTTCAGTAAAAGATTATTTTACAAAGTTAATCGTCTCTTATTTAGAAAGGAACAACTTACGTTCTAAATTATGTAAAAAAGTTTCAGCAGACTTCAAATGGCTGGCATTTAAGATACTATAAAGTTTCGATAGATTTTAGAATGAACATGCAAGTTCGTATGATTCTCTTGAGTTATCAAATACAAGTTCACATGTCCGAAAGTTTAATCGTGTGTTAAATTATTAAATTAATTGGGCTGATTGAGTTTGACTGAAAAATAAAATAGTAAGAACTACATAATTATGAGCTCTTTTTTCGGATAGTTTTTGAATCGATATTAGAGAACTCATCCTGCTATCAGCTCAATACAGTTGTTAATTAGACCTTACATTTAGGCCTAATATACACTACAACGCTTTTCTCTTATCTGGCCACAAAGGAATTGAATAATGTGATGTAAAAAATATGAAATATCAGAGCAGTGAAGATCGATGTCGTTAAAAAAGCTCTAATTTATGATATCAAATAATGGTGGGATTAAAATTACCAACAGCCTTCTTTCAATGTAATATTATATCTATAACAGGAAAGCTTTTATTCTGTCTGCTTAGGCTTTATCCACCATTAGCCCATACTGGTAAGGTAAGAAGGCTAAACTCGGGTTACAAGATTTGATCGGTTACTTTCTCTACTTGTTAATTGATTATAATTATGTTAGTGGTCTTTTAGGTAGACAGAAAATAGTGACTCAACAGATATGGATGACGATGACATTGGATTATATCCGGTATTAAACTAAGAAGAAAAAAACTGTCAAGGATGGAAACCCTAACACTTCTTCCCGTGTCTCACAAGCTTGTGTAATAGTCCTGATTGGTAGAAATGGTCTAACAATAGTCTTTGAGAACTATATAAGTTAGATTTAATTTTTATTATTCCTGCAAACATTACTTCAACCAACAATCGTACACTTTACCCGTTAAGTCCCAAATGCTATTTTTAATCCATTTGTGATTCACCAGAAAAACTAAAATGTGCACTTGTAAAAGTCTAGTAATGGTTCCAAACGAATTATGACACAATAAAGAAAGCTTTATGAACAACCTAAGTTCTAAACGTTATGGCAAAATATAATAAAGAAATTTCTTTATCCATTTCCCCCTGTGGCTCAACGGTAAGTATAGGACTCAAAACGCTAAAACCCGGATATCGATACCCTCGGCGGGTAGAGCTCAGGTGCACATTATGTAGCTTTGCGCTTAACAATAAAACAAATAATAATTTGTTTCCTATGAAACAACAATGATATTATTTATCCGTTACTGCCTCTGGTCCATTTAAGTGTTAACAAGTTTTCAAAAACAAAACTAAAGAGGCAAAGCGTGGATTTCTGTTTAAAATTATTTAATAATAAATTACTCAAAAGTAAGATATTATAAAGGACTGTACTTTTTTTTGTAACAGATTAAATTCTAAGTCAATAAACTCAATTATTGTAACAGATTAAATTCTGAGTCAATAAGCTCCCATTCCTTTGTAAGGTATAACTGTTTCCAAGAGGTTGGAGCTCATCGTAAAAGGACGAAGACCTCATTGTGATTTCAATTTAGTTGATGGGAAGCCCTGTTATTGAAAAATAAGTTTCTCCAAGAAATATGGCTTATTCATTTCAAATTAATAAGAATTGACTTCTAATTGTGAAGCAACTTTACTTTTCTATGGCTTTCCATCATATTTTGTTTCCTATGAAAGAGTGCCTTAAGAAAACACTCTTGTAATGAATTTTCATCACGGATGGAGAGAGCCAAAAGCTGCTCGATCTTTATTAAATCATAGAAGTAAAAGTTCGGCTTTTCATACGTTAAGCTCTATATATCATGAACTTGGGTTAATACTCCTTATTCATCAACTAGTTTTCCTAAGAATAGTCACAATTATATGATAGAAGAGTTTAACCGTATTCTAGAAATTTTGAGAAATCTTGTTCCTTGAGAATATTAAACATACATGCCTAATTAAAATAAGCACAAAATCTATTTCGACAATTATACGAACGAATATACAGGATGACGTAAAAATCACGCACGCTCATGATATTTCTAAGTCCTGCCCTTACTACTTTCGAAATGTGCATTGTTTATATTACACTTTCTTTCAAGATTAATAATGCCATTACAACTAATTATTGTGGTAGTACAACAGATATGTGGAAATGTTCACATGGATTGTACCCTTTGTCATTAAAACATGAACAATCACATAAATGAACTAGGTCATACAGATAAAACGCAGATAATTGTACTTTAGTAAAGCAATTTGGTTTTGTCATGTGTATAAAGGTTTTTTCTGTTCATAATTAATTCAAATTATAATATAATAACTTAATATATAGCTTTAAGATGCCATGATGGAACTCTTAGTGGGTTTTTGGAGCACGAGAATCAAGCTTGACCTCCTTCGTTCTCACAAAATGGAAAGCTGTGGCTCAAAAACAAGTCTGATTTAATTAGGTGGTAGGGGAAACTGGCTAACTAAGGGATGAACTCCAAGATGTCATTGCAATTATCCTAAATGGTGCAGCTATTATAAATATGTTCAAGCTAGAAACAGATAAAATATTTTATGACTATTTAGATAAAGTATTTGTATAGTATTCTCAGGATTAGCCAAGACATCCAGATCTGATGGCTCTTGTCTAGGATCGATACCTGTCAAACAGTCTTAAAGCAACAACTGTAGAGAAGCCAGGAAAAGGCACAATAAGGAGAGTTGAAGTATCAACTCAGCTTCTTCGGAATTGGAAAAATTGTTTTCGCGTTGAGGAAAGCAAGAAAGAAATATTTCATTACTTCTTTTCAGAAGTGGAGAAGACTGACTTTCTAAATAAAGTTGTTGCAGTTACCGCTCAGGAAAATACCATTCGCATTTCATTAGGAGATGACGTCACAGCATTAAGACGGTGCTCGTATATCTAGTTTGATGAGAATATTCTTTACGATAATAATACCAAAAAGTTTTATGCTTTCAAGTTAAAATTAGAAACGTTATCAGTGTCTTATCATCAAATGACTGTCTGATGGGGGTCATCTTGAATGCTCTCTAGTTTGGCAGTTGTTCTATGAAACACTTGCATTACATATACAATACTTTCTGCCACGTTTCTTGCTTTGAATCATAAAAATATTATTTTAAATAATTGTACTAAGACTAACATTGCAATCTGGACCATCTTGAAAATAACAGGAAGTTTTATTTCTAGGTAGTGGTTTCATTCTGGTTTTAAGCTGCATTTCATAAACCTTAGAGTCTTTAGCTCAAACGTAACCACATTTCCATTATAATCATTGTGCAATATTTTAAATGTTTCAACCAAACACTGATAAGATATAATACTTATTTGTTTTTTATATATATGTATTTCGAACAGTATTTTTTGTAAAGTACAAAAGATAAATCGAACGACTCAGTGGTGCAATGTGTGACACTGTTAACCTAGTGAACTGTCACTTAAAACAGTAGAAAAATAGTCCCAATCAAATATAATTTTATTAAAGAAAATTTTGGAAGTAAATGCTGTTAGTGATGAACGTATGGAGAAACAAATAGATACAGTAGTGAATACGTAATAGATTTTAAAAAATGGCGGATACGTGTATTTCATTAGAAAAACAGACCATTTTGTCAACCTTGTAAAACTGATTACGATTTTGAGCTGACACTTGTCTCTGCTGCACGCCGAAAGAGTAATATATCCTATATATAAAAAACAGACTTGAGAAGGAAAGTGAGGGATCGAAGAGAAGTAGAAAGTTATCTGTCCCATCAAAAGGTTTCAAATAAAAGGTCTGTCATCAATGGTAGCACTTCATCAATGTGTAGAGATACTAGAATTCTGAGTATTTTCTGATATCTACAATATGTATGTTCTAATGAGGTCGGTGAAGAGAAGAGAATGCAAGCTTTCCACAGCCCAGAATTGTCAATGTGTTAACGTTCTAGCGAAGCTCATTGAGAGTTGTTGTGATTATGTTTATCCGAATATGTGACATGCGCATGTATCGCATTATCAGCATATATGTCAACATCTATTATGCTCTATATGATAGACAAGAAGACGTGAAAAAACAATACAATCAGTAACTTGTATGAAGTGAATTGTGTTAGTTCGTCTGTTCTACCACGTGACATACATGTTTACCTCATTGTTTTTTTAAGTGGCATTCCTCACACCAAAGAAACGTCTGTAGTAGTGCATTTAGAAAACAATTTACGTAACCCTACTGTCTGCCATGGTGTGTTTATATATATATATATGACCTATATAAGAAAATTGCTAACATATATATATATATATCCCTTCACATATACAAGTAAGATATCACATAATAATTAAAAGAACTGGTTATATTTTTGGAAATGAAGATCACTCAGCTATAACACGAGATGGAGCTCAGGACTGTATTATGCATAGATATACAAAGTTGTTTTTTTTCGTCATCCTAATCTTCTTTATAACAGTGGTTAGCAGGACTGTATATATATATATTGTTTGTTTATTTCCCTTTTGTTCGAAAGTTATCCCAATCTTCTTTATAACGGTGGTTAGCAGGACTGTATTATATATTGTTGTTTATTTCCCTTTTGTTCGAAAGTTATCCTAATCTTCTTTATAACAGTGGTTAGCAGGACTGTATATATATATATTGTTTGTTTATTTCCCTTTTGTTCGAAAGTTATCCCAATCTTCTTTATAACAGTGGTTAGCAGGACTGTATATATATATATTGTTGTTTATTTCCCTTTTGTTCGAAAGTTATCCCAATCTTCTTTATAACAGTGATTAGCAGGACTGTGTATATATTGTTTGTTTATTTCCCTTTTGTTCGAAAGTTATCCTAATCTTCTTTACAATAGTAGTTAGCAGGACTGTATTATATATATATATAATGTTAATATTTTCGCTCTTCTTCGAAAGTTATCTTAATTAAGATTCTTTAACAGCAGTTATCAGGGCTGTATTATATGTACGGTAGTGTACTTAATAGTATGGACAAGTATCGACAAGGTTTTCAAA
This sequence comes from Limulus polyphemus, assembly GCF_000517525.1. NCBI lineage: Eukaryota > Metazoa > Arthropoda > Merostomata > Xiphosura > Limulidae > Limulus > Limulus polyphemus. Next base: position 300,622 of record NW_013666396.1, read on the forward strand.
TAATTCACGCGCCGAAAAACCATCACATTGAATTCCTAAGTGTAAAACTGACCATTCAACGTATTGGTTACAATATATTATGCGCATATATACTAATAATACGCTAAAAAGGTCGCTAACGTTTCCGGTATAAAAATTCAAAACTTTCTAAAACAACAACTATTTTGTCTACTACTTACCTACCTGATCATGTCAGCAGGGCTAGCCCCTAAACGGCTCTGACTATCGCTACAAGATTTCCCCATCTTACTTGACTGGTCTGTGGGCATTTGCTTTTGCTATTCCGATAAATATAAACATATTTTTTTTTATATAAATGGTAAACATATCATGCACGTACTTAAATATATTTTAACCCTAATTCAACCCAACAGATGACGGTACATATCAATGGGAAGATCGCATCAGTTTCTAAAGGTAAAGTATATACTTTATACAGGTATAACATAAAAAAGTAGACAAACAAGGGTGTTAAACAAGTATGAATTTTAAAAAATGATATAGGAATCCTCCTACAAAAGTAATGAAACAAGAATTAAAACGATAATCACAAATTTATAAAATTTAATCCTTACTTTGGCAGCTGCATACACTTATCTGTAAAACAAAATAAGGATTTTATGAATTTGTGATTGTGGTTTTAATTCTTGTAAAACTTATAGCTATCAAGGATAATGCTATACTGAAAGTTTATACATGTTGTATCTATTCCATGGATACATAAAACTGAACAAATAAATAGGAAAAAAATTATAATAGGGATTGTTGGTTATTCGTAAAATTTAGACACATTCATTTAGTTATACACAATTTCAATCAAAGTAGGGATTGAAAATCGTTTTAAAATCTATCCAACTAGTTCCACATTACCTGTTTATGTACTTTTTATTGCAGCATTTATTTTGTTTTTGGATACTTCTTATAGCAATTTTACGAATACCCAACGATCCCCACTTTCCATTAAATTTTAATTTTTCCTATTTATTATATATATAACTAATGTTTTATTTTCCTTTTTTTTGCAAGTTATCTTAATTAAAATTCTTTATAACAGTTGTTAGCAGGACTGTATAGCAGTAATTAGCAGGACGAATGTTATATGTTATATAGACTAGACAATTATCGTAACCGTACAGTCCGTCTCACAAATACATTAACTATATCTTTAGTTATACAATTCTAGTTCTGAAAGACTTATCTTATCAGTAATGATGGGTAAAAATAACACCTTTCGAAAACTGGAGGTATCAAGAATATCGCAAGAATAAGACCACTAATTTTGTAACCCTGTGGATTATTAGAATCTCTGTATAAAATGATACTCCCTTATACTTTTCTTCATTCCGATAAAACCTCGAAGGTCATTTAGTTTCATTTAGAGCTGCTTAGCTTTTCTTCAATTTAAGCTCACATTAGGGAACGAAATCCATGTCATCACCAGCAAGATTACCAGCGATATCAGCTTTTTTTTAGATTAGCTAAGACATTGTCACCCAGTGGACCTATACAGGTGATTTGATGTAATTGCATCATTATAGTATTGCATTCCGAGAAAAGGTTTTTAGCTTATTCAACATTGCAGTTAAACTTAATATGTTTTATATTACCTGAAGAGAATCCCGATTTATTGATTGTCATATTTACGGTCTGGTGTAGAAAATAAGGTGACAATCATTATGCGCGTCTCTTCACGCGTTAGAGAACCCTTGCGGTCCACGTATGATAACGTATCTTGTAAAGCCATCAGAATCGTAGTAACTCGTAATATTCACAGCTGGAATAACAGAAAGGTTACTGTTAAAAACTTGGCCTAAGCTCTTGGGGCTCAGCTATTCACTTATTGGTATTATTGAAACTACATCTACAATACCTCTAAACACGTTACTATATCCTTTATTGCTGCATATAGTTGCTTTCGTTTTAATGTATATAAATCATGCCCATTATGTCAAAGCATAAACGGAAAAATGGTTTTTCTTTGATTGAGTACAACTTGAGAATTCCGTACGAAACCATTACTTTCATGATTTTTATGTATACTCTAGCTTAGAACAAATCTGAATTTCGTAGTGAAAGATACTTAATCTGTTTTTAACCTGTGTTACAGGATAATATGAAATATTTTTCTTGTTCTTTTATGAAATTTTTTTAGTGTGAACTTGTGTTATTCCATACGAATTTCTAGTAAAAGACTTAAGCTATTTTTTTTGTCTCGAGAATACAAGGTAGTATTTTGTACACTGGATACAATATAAGCACTGTAAGTATTTAAAAATAATATTTCCTCAAGTTCTGTCTTTTTTTTTTAAAATAGCTTTGTTTCCAAATGAAAGAATTTATCAAGAAAATAGAAAACGAGAATGTTATCAAATATTAACAAATTACAGAATGTCTCAAGGTTTTCTTTATTTTTCCTCCTGTTCGAACACATTTATCTACCTGCCTTAACGAGCCGTGGTGTAAAGTAAGACTTCGTCACTGGTGTGAATGGCAAACTGAAGCTCGAATAAAAAAAAAATTCCAGGAAGAGAGAGAAAGAGAAAAAATTACGACTCTCCCAACTAATGATCCATCTGTATTGTAAAGCGAGTGAAAAACGTTTTACTGATGTCTGAAGATCTTCCTGGAAGAAGCTCATCAAACACATTTCGTGGATAGTTCTGTCTGGAGATAGGTTTCAAGTTTCTGGTTACTGCCCCCAAGCTGTTTCACTGACTTGATTAGTGCAACGAGCTGTCCTCTCTTGTTGACTAACTGATACTTAATGAATTGTTTTTATAAAGACGTATTTTCTATACTATTCATATGGTCTTTCTTTCGGGTGTGAGAGATTAATCTCTAAACATGAAGAATTAATGGCTGCTAACTAATAACAATTAACTTTAAGCATTTCGATAAAATGCTTAGCATTTTCCTGTATAGCAGCTTTGTCAGAGTCATACATTGCAGTACTTAATGTTGTAAACTAATATTTTACAAAATGATTTCTTATTAATGCCTAAGGCATTTTGTTAGAATTATTTTGATCAGATTAAGATATGTATTACTCAAAATATATTTATATCATCAATATATATAAAAGCCAAGTGTCGGTCGGTCACGCTCGATTTCTCCGAACTTCGTGAGTTACACGGGTCCGATTTCAATTCTTTTCCTATAATACTTCCTCTTTAGATCACCCATTTTAGTTGGATCCAATCCCTAATACAGGCGTAAATAGCTCCTAAATTTCGGCATGTTTTTCTGCTATATAAAAACCTGTCAAGGAGGGAGTTTTTATACCAAGGATTTATTTAGCACCGTGTAAAAAAAGGAGTTCTGAGGATCAAGTCAGACATGATGACGTCAAGCTAGATAGGATCCGAATAGAAATACTGGAAAGACTCGTATGAAAAAATAAGTCAGAAATTAGCGCAAATCTATACTTGGGGATTATTACGAAAAAGCCTTTGTTAAAACATACTGAAGATATCAATTATCTGTAGGGAAGAAGAAGAAGACTTTTCCCAGAAGAAGAACAGGCGTGTATACAATCACGTGGTCATCGTATGTTTTAATCTTTTATCCGAAGGCACCAATATGTAGCATGTTTACACGCTTTAGGTAAAGTAAATATTGCTCGTGATAGGTTTTGGTTTCCCGAAGCTTGAAGGTCCTTTATTTTTCTTGTGTCTATTTACGGGCAGCAGAGTTGCAAATGCATATTGAAGAGTTCAGATTTGGTAGGCTTTGGTGTCCCGTCATTTTTGACGGGATTTTATACTAGTAATAAAATCTATTAGTAGTTGAATAAATAAAAGTTTGGAATTGATTTACATGTTGCTGACATGTGCTATCCATTGAAACAGTGCCTTCTGACATGTGCTATCCGTTGAAACAGTGCCTTCTGACATGTGCTATCCATTGAAACAGTGCCTTTTGACATGTGCTATCCATTGAAACAGTGCCTTCTGACATGTGCTATCCGTTGAAACAGTGCCTTCTGACATGTGCTATCGATTGAAACAGTGCCTTCTGAAATGTGCTATCCGTTGAAACAGTGCCTTCTGACATGTGCTATCCGTTGAAAAAGTGCCTTCTGACATGTGCTATCCGTTGAAACAGTGCCTTCTGAAATGTGCTATCCGTTGAAACAGTGCCTTCAGACATGTGCTATCCGTTGAAACAGTGCCTTCTGAGGAAGCGTAAAGTGGAAAGTATCGCAAACATATTTCTTTTATTCATTACAAATTAAATATAAGGAAGTTACTTGAAGCCCCCACCCAATGGCACAGCAGTAAGTCTGCAGATTTATAACGCTAGAAATCGGGTTTCGATATCCGTAGTGAGTACATCAAAGATGGCCAATTGTATAGTTTTGTGCTTAACTTCAAACAAGCAAAGCATATCACTATTTATTTATTTTTTGTTTTGACTAACTTGATATTATTGTTTTCTCAAGCTAGTACGAATATATATACAATTTATAAAAAATATATAGAAAATTACACCCAAAATTAATTAAAAATAAAATCAGCTAAATACAGCTTTTTCAAAATTTATTAAATAAAAGAATGAATATAAGTTAAAAGAATCGTATTAAATAAATACATATAATATTATTTGGACTTATAATATTGCATAACATATACAGATTTTCAAATTTGTTCCCATTTTAATCATCTCCATCTTCCTTCAACACTTCAAATCTTCAATCATGTTTCTCACTTTAATCATCTTCATCTTCCTTCAACATTTCAAATCTTTAACCGTGTTTTCCATTTTAATCATCTCCAGTTTTCTTCAACACTTCAAATCTTTAGCCATGTTTCTCATTTTAAGCACCTTTATCTTCCTTCAACATTTCAAATCTTAGCCATGTTTCTCACTTTAATCATCTCCAGTTTTCTTCAACACTTCAAATCTTTAGCCATGTTTCTCATTTTAATCACCTTTATCTTCCTTCAACATTTCAAATCTTTAGCCATGTTTCTCACTTTAATCATCTCCTTCTTTCTTCAACATTTCAAATCTTCAACCATGTTTCTCACTTTAATCATCTTCATCTTCCTTCAACACTTCAAATCTTCAACCATGTTTCTCACTTTAGTCATCTTCATCTTCCTTCAACACTTCAAATCTTCGACCATGTTTCTTATTTTAATCATCTTCATCTTCTTTCAACATTTCAAATCTTTAGCCATGTTTCTCACTTTAATCACCTTCATCTTTCTTCAACACTCCAAATCTTCAACCATGTTTCTCATTTTAATCACCTTTATCTTTCTTCAACATTTCAAATCTTTAGCCATGTTTCTCACTTTAATCACCTTCTGCTTTCTTCAACATTTCAAATCTTTAGCCATGTTTCTCACTTTAATCACCTTCATCTTTCTTCAACACTCCAAATCTTCAACCATGTTTCTCATTTTAATCACCTTTATCTTTCTTCAACATTTCAAATCTTTAGCCATGTTTCTCACTTTAATCATCACCTGCTTTCTTCAACATTTCAAATCTTTAGCCATGTTTCTCACTATAATCAAATTAATCTTTCTTCAACACTCCAAAACTTCAAATTTGTTTCTAA
>NW_013666396.1:306790-310761 GCF_000517525.1 Limulus polyphemus
TAACTGGATTTCTCCCTTTAATCATCTCCTTCTTTCTTCAGCACGTGAAATATTTCGGTATGTTTTCCTCATCTGTCATCTTCACCTTCCTTTAACTCGTCAAACCTTTCAGCACGTTTCTCGCATTCACTATCTTCACCTTCCTTCAACTCGTCAGTAATTCAGTTTCATTTCTCTTTTTAACCAATTTCACCTTTTTCTTTTCGATCTATCAAGTATTCTTAGTATCTGTATATCAGTCAAGCCATTTCTAACTTTATCTTCATACTAGGTTCCTCAGAGATAAGTTTACGGACTTACAGTGCTTAAATCCGGGGTTCGATTCCCCACGGTGAACACAGCAAATAGCCTAATGTGACTTTTCTCTAAAACAGATGAAACAAATCCCCTTAATTCCTCAATTTAAATTTTCTGAGTATTTTGTTTCATTACATTCCGTTTCCCTCGTCTCACTTTTCAGGGCCAATTCTTCATCTCTTAACTTAAAGTTGCTGTTTTTTTACCTCTATTCAACACCCCCTCCATCTTTTACTGCTCATTTACACCTTTGTTTTCCATTTTAATTTTCCATATGAAATATACCCAGTTTGCTTCACTAATAAATAAGTAAATGTGGTAAATGATCCCTGATGACTTCATGGAGTATTCTAAGGAGTTCTGCGCTAATGGTCTGATTGGAAAGCTACGAAATAATTATATCCTATTTTAAATGTAATACTTTCTTGGAAATTTGTGAACTGTTACGAGAACTTAGTCACATCCATGAGCACTTAAAAAAATTAACATTCTGACAAAATATCATCTAAAAGTAAAGTTAACACTTCACAACATTGTTATCTTTAAAGCACATTTTAAAGGTAATGACTTTTCAACTTAGTCAAACAATGCTCAAATTTTGGTCAGTTTCTAAACTAATGCGTAACACATAGGTAAGAATTGTTTAATATATTTTGAATGTAAAAGTCATTCACTAATCGTGTGTTGACTAGCAACTTATTTTCCCTCATATGTGATCAAGTGTTTCCTCTAAGTGCACATGTGTAAAAGAACAACTTAAGCTATGAATTATTCTAATATTATTAATCCAACAAATGTGTCATTGTATCGTTTAACCTATTGCAATGAATTATTCTAACAATATTAATCCAACAAATGTGTCAGTGTATCGTTTAACCTACTGTAGTGAATTATTCTACTAATATTAAACAAACAAATGTGTCAGTGTATCGTTTAACCTACTGTAGTGAATTATTCTAGTAATATTAATCCAACAAATGTGTCAGTGTATCGTTTAACCTATTGCAGTGAATTATTCTAGTGATATTAATCCAACAAATGTGTCAGTGTATCTTTTAACCTATTGCAATGAATTATTCTAATAATATTAATTCAACAAATGTGTCAGTGTATCTTTTAACCCATTGCAATGAATTATTCTAATAATATTAATCCAACAAATGTGTCAGTGTATCGTTTAACCTATTGCAGTGAATTATTCTAATAATATTAATCCAACAAATGTGTCAGTGTATCTTTTAACCTATTGCAATGAATTATTCTAATAATATTAATCCAACAAATGTGTCAGTGTATCTTTTAACCTATTGCAATGAATTATTCTAATAATATTAATCCAACAAATGTGTCAGTGTATCCTTTAGTTCAGATTTTACTATTTTTTTTATTTTCGTTCAATCAACCTTGAATATTAATCATACGCATGCCGTTAGACTATTCCAAATCATAAGTTTGTTTGCAGAGCTTTCAAGCGAAGGTAGGACTTTCCTTCCGAGTGTAATTCATACTTTGAAACATAATAATTCATACTAGTTCACAAAATTCATCAAACGAATAACTGAAAACTCCAATTTTGAACATTATCAGCTCTCATCAGTCCAGTTAGGATCGACTCCAATCCTTAAAGACCCATGAAGCTCCACTAAGTAACAGATTTCAACATCAATCTAGTCAGGTCGATGAAAACTGATATTGCTGGAAACTTCAGATTTCAATCGGTTATTTGATTTTATCTTTATCTAAAAAAGAGCTTATATATTCATCCTATTCTTTACCGTGATCCCATTTTGAAGAATAAAGTTTCGTAACAGGCAAGAAAATAAACTGTTCAATACGTAATCTGTTTTATTTTGCTTTCGTAAAAAAAAACAAATAATTTAATATTTAATGACGATGAACCAATCTCAATGCTGAGAAATAATAACGTAAAACTACTTATTTGAGCTAAATGTCACGTTAAGCTGAAGACGAGTGTTTGTTGTACTACCAAACCTTTTAGGCCTAAATGGATATTTTAATTTCGGTGGCACATGAAGACAATTTCAATCTTGAGAGTTTTTGTGATAGTTCCACTTTAGAAAAAAAAAATCAAATTTGTGTTTGTTAGTACTGAGGTTAACGGAGTTAAAATAGTCGAGTGTAAAATTATTTTACACTTTTACGCTTTTGAATGAGCCAACACAAAGTAATATACTGTATTAATTTAATTTGTAGCTAACATTTGTTTGATAACTGGAAGAAAATAAAACATGATAGTTCAGTAGTTCAGGTAGCACAAAATATCGTCGTAAAGAAGCGTAGGCAAGTTAGATGTAGTTATTTAATGTAGGTATTCACGGGTATCTAATATCTGTCCAAATATGTCAGGGATTCGGTATCAGTATGTTGATAATTTAGCTTTAAATAATTGGACCTGGCATGGCCTGGTGGTTAGGGAGCTCGACTAACATACTCGCCCTTTCGACCGTTGGGGTGTTATAAATGTGACGGCCAATCCCATTATTCGTTGATAAAATAGTAGCCCAAGATTGGCGTTGGGTGATGTTGACAATCTGCCTTCCCACTTCTCTATCGTTGCTAAATTATGAACGGAAAGCGGTGATAGCCCTCGTGTAGCTTTGCGCGCAATTAAAAACCAAACCAAACCTTAAATAGCTTTGAAAAGAGAAAGTTTTATGCTGAAGTAAAACCAATTGAACAATATAAGGGGAACTCAATGTAATGCACATGGTTTTCAATAATTTTTAATGCATGTATTTTGATCATTTGCTCTAAAAAAATAATTCCAAAGTAAATTACTGTTACAAAATGGGGAAAAAAGTTGCCATCTCAACTTTTCTAATAAAATAGTATAGAACATAATATGCCAACTAATATATTTAATGAGCTTAATAAGACTCATTTCTTAGTTCCGTTTAGTTTATAAAGCTGACGCTGTTTGTTTATTCTGATATTGCCTCAAACAACGCTCGGTGTTTGTTTGATGTTAAGCATGTAGCTACACAATGGGCTATCTGTGCTCTGCCTACCACGGGAACCGAAACCCGGTTTCTAGCGTTGTAAGTCCGCAGACATACCGCTTTGCCACTGGGGGGGCACTCGGTGTTATATCTATAAAATCTGAAATTGTAGTGACAACACTTTTGAGAATATTACTATAACAGCACAAAATTTTTGAAAATAATGATAAGAAATAAAATGATAGTTTTGTTTTTGATATTTCTTGCATATTTTCACGTTTTTATTCTAATTTTAAGCGTTGAAAACTGGTAAACAAGAACATAAACTTGTACTACGTGTTGTCCAAACCACAAAGTAATAAAGCAAAAAACAGTTTGTTTTTTTTTACTTTAAATAAAAATGTGCTTTTTTTTTTTACAAGTAAACTTCAACTAAAGGGAGTCTACTGAAGGGACCGCGTATTTTCAACAATACAAACTAGTCAGTTTGTTTGGCGGAACTACTAACTAAGAAATAAAGAAATATACATCATCTAACAAGATATATTTTTCCTTCGAGTCACTCGCGGCTGTTACTTTTTAAAGTTTAATGATTGTGTTTTAATGGCATGCAGTACCTTGGAAGTTTTTTTGTTTTTTCATTTTATTATTCGAATCGTGTGTAACTGTTTTATTTCCTTTAGCGTATATATATATATATATATATATATTATA
>NW_013666396.1:311089-315115 GCF_000517525.1 Limulus polyphemus
TCGTATATATATATATATATATATATATTATACATTTTCATAGTTACACATTTGTTCCTGAGAATTCTAAGATATTCCTTTTTTGCTTTAGCTTACTGTCGTTCACATTGAGTTTCCTATTTTACGTTTTATCATTGTTTCTTTGTTCGTCTCCTTTACATTAATTTTTTATTGCTTATACGCAGATTTCTTTTTTCCCTGAAACCTTTTATTAATCAATCTCTCTCGCACTTGTACAAGTGTTCTGTCTTTTTTTTTTGGTATTATCTGAATAGGAAAATATGTTAGTGCTTTATGTTCAAAATGATATAACCACTAACGACAATATATTATGACGGTTTTATATAACTAAAAGCCAACAGATCGTAGTTGTTGACGTTAAACTTCGCTAGCATACAAAACGTTTAGCAAACATGGACATAAAATATATGCTGTTAATACCATTGAATATAAAAGTATCAAATATAGATGACTTTATCAAAATAAGGTTGGTTATTCTTTCTTTGTTTTACTGTTCTTATTGTCATGTAACAACTCACAAAATAGTTTGATTTTACTTTCCTGTTCTGAACGATAAAACTTCATCATTTCTTTAAGACAATAGTAATGAACAAATTATTTTACTATGCTAAACTTCGAGTTTCGATACCCGTGATGGTCACAGCACAGATAACCCATTGTGTAGTTTTGTGCTTAACAGCAACCAAACTGTTTTTTTTTTAGATATTCATGCAAAGCTATAGGCTAAATGTCCATCATTTTGAACTGATAGATTAGAGGAAGATCGCTAATTAACAGCACCCGCCGACATTAGTTGGGCTACTCTTATCTGACCGAGTTATTGAAAAGCGTGTTGTCACTTAATGTTATGTTAATAGAAACAACATTGTGAATCTGTGATCTAATTTGGATAAAAGTGTGAATTGTATTATTTACAGCGACTTATAAATTTCAGTTACGCCTAATGTTTTAAGAAGGTAGATCCTTCTTTTTTTTTAAATGTGGACTGGGAATGAGCGCAAAATATTTTGAAAATGAATGAAGAATGTGTAACAGTCATTCCCATGTACGAGGAAGAACAATTAGGATGGCAAATGATGAGTAAAAAAATGAATGGAAAAGTATTAAAATGAAACTATAACGTAGAGAGATAATTTATGAAAATAAACTTCGGAACTAGAACTGACCATAACATAATATACATATACTAATTAGAAATAATTAGCTAAAATAACATTAAAATAAATGAACAAAATTAACAACTAAAACTCTACAAAAAGACAAACAATTTCCGAGAAAACGCTGAAGAAGAGTATTTCACTTGGCAGTATGGTAAAAAGCACGTGTATTATTGTATATATATATATATATATGTTAGAAGAAATATACAATTTACCGAATGTTCAAGTTAGTTGAAATCCTGGGCAACAGTGTTCCTAAAAGAAGTGGTTGTTATAACATTCTTTAAACCGTTTGGCTTTCAAAATAAAAAGCACTGATGATGATGATATTGCTGTTGAAAAATAGAGACCCCCTGGTGTATATAATGCGTAGCAGAGAAATGTCTGTTGTTTTCATAGATGTGTTGATTTGAAAATGGGAACGATAATACTACATTAATGCGCCACGCATTTCTAATTATTACGACTCATTACATCGGCACGGGAGACAGATATTGTTTAACAATGATCATAGCATCCATCTAGTGCGTAGCCCAGCAAAAGAAATGTCACAAACCCCAATTACTAAGTCTAAAGCAAAAGGCAAGTAAGACAGAGAAGCTGATTTTGGGACACCAAGCGCTAAAAATATATGACAAGTTTGTTTTTCTGTATTGGAACACTTAGTTTAATTACACATGACAATTACAATGTTCCCCCATTGTAAACATTTAGTTGTCTTGTCTTGCCAGTTTTCCGTTGAAAATTACAATAACAACCTGAAGTCATTGTAAAAATAGTCTTTGGCAGGGGGCTGAGAAAGTATATTTTAGTTATTGGTGTTTTAGCATTGTTACGACGAAACACTTTTAAAATATAGACAGTAAACATATGAGTAACTCCAACAACTGTGTACTCATTTTAACTGTTCCCTTCATGGATTTGTAAGCAGAGTAAGTGTAATGAGATGAGTGCACTCTGGTTTCGATAATGTTACATCAAAGCTAATAATCCCCCTTTCTAAACTGAATATGATATTTTCATTAATTATAGTTAATCAACTATTAATTATGCATATCATTATCCAACCATTGGACCACTTCTACTGGTTTTCAGTACCAGAAGTAACCAAAAACAGGCATTTTTTAAAAATCCAATAATTACCAAGTGAATCAGATACAAGACAGATATTATGTATTATTTCTTCACTTGTCTTCAAGACTTACTTTCTCACAAAATGTTCATCAAAATTCAGTTAAAAGTTTCTATATCCTCATAATCAGTAAAGTAAAGAATAATTAGATTTTCATAGATCTGTCATTAATCACAATCCACTCTTAAAGCTTAGTTATGGTGATCTATGATAAGTTTAAACGTATTCATGATACGCTTGATAATAGTTTTTGTTATAAGAGCACAACTATCTAGTCTTTCTGTATTAAGGATCAGTGAAGACTGAAGCCAAGGCCATCTACAACAAAGAATAATTAAATTTCTATATGTTGTCAGTAGGCTCATTAATGTATTGTACCAAATATGTTTCTGTTTTCAAAACCCGAAAAAAAGTCCTATAATATATGACTGTATAAGAGTAAACAGAAAGCGGGTTTCAAATTTTGGATTAAAAGCTAGCTCTAAGTTATATTCTGATGATTGTTTAATACTACATCTAGTCGTTCATAAAGAAGTTATATGGGCACTATGAACATGTCAAAAGTTACTTGTAGAACATCAACAGAGTATGACTCGGAACTCCTCCATAAGCGAGGCTATGTTATCTGAGACATACATTCGCTACTTGCTGTTGGCACTAGATACATGTCAAAAGTTACTTGTAGAACATCAACAGAGTATGACTCGGAACTCCTTCAGAAGTAAGGCTATGTTATCTGGGACATACATTCGCTACTTGCTGTTGGCACTAGATACATGTCAAAAGTTACTTGTAGAACATCAACATAGTATGACTCGGAACTCCTTCAGAAGTAAGGCTATGTTATCTGGGACATACATTTCCTTCTTGCTGTAAAGATATGGCTTAATCAAGTGTGACATCTTTCTATGTCTGTTGATTGTTCTTGTTAAAACAATAACTTACTGTTCAACTACTCCTCTGTCTTGTAAATATTTTCGCCGAAATCCCGTTTTTAGATTTATAAATATGAATTATCGACACTTGTGTAATATTTAAAATTATAATAAATAATTAAAAACAATATTTACTATTTACACAATTAAAAATTTGTTGAAGCCGTACGGCTTCCACTTTAAAACAACACTCTACAAGTACTTGTTTCGACGTGATCTACGTCATCTTCAGGAGTTACTTACAAGACATACTTTATATTTTACCCCTTTTTTCATTGCTTCACTATTATTTACATATTTCCTTGGTCTACTTTATTATTATAGTATATCTCGCCATATATCAACATATTGACTTGCTGGTCCTTCGTCTTCTATTTAATATTTGTCTTTTATATTTCATTATGTCTAATGTTTCCTTAATATTCAACGCTACAATACTACGAGGTTGAGACAAAATGTAAATGATAGACATATATTACCTTTACGTTGTCAAAAGTGACCTTATAGCTTTAATGAAAATACTTTAGATTGATATCTATCCCAAGCTAATCACCTACATATTTTTTCTTGAGTAAAACTACTTTTGATTAAATTAAACACACATTACGAAGGGTTAGTTTAAGTAATATTTAAATCATTTGTCTATCAGTTTTAAAACAAAATTTGTCAAATTCAAGATAAATTCGTTATACACACTGACAGATAAGGCTGGTTTTTGAAATTTATCTACTCAAAGTTTAATTAATGAGCTTAAATCTACTAAAACTTTTAAGATTGC
>NW_013666396.1:316115-317128 GCF_000517525.1 Limulus polyphemus
GCACTATTCGTTGGTAAAAGAGTAACCCAAAAGTTGGCGGTGGGTGGTGATGACTAGCTGCCTTCCCTCTAGTCTTACACTGCTAAAGTAGGGACGGCTAGCGCAGATAGCCCTCGTGTAGAATAGTGGGATTGACCGTACCATTATAACGCTCCCACGGCTGAAAGGGTAAGCATGTTTGGTGGGACGGGGATTGGAACCCGCGACCCGCAAATTGCGAATCGAGCTCCCTAACCAGCTGGCCATGCAGGACAATTTGAAAGAATAAGTTATTTAAGAACTGGTTTGGAATATTTCGAAATTACTCCAAATAAACGTGACAAAAGACTCAATAAGCCAAGACAAAATTCTCCTCACACTCGGTACAGATTTCAGGTATTTTTAAAATTTTGCTAATGTTTCAACGAATAATTAAAAACAATATCAATGATGAGCGCAGACGATAAAAAATTGATTATCAAAAAGCAATAATAAGTTCTCATTTAAATTTTTATACGCGTTTCTTATTAGTTTTCCATTATTATTATTTTTTGTCGTTGTTTGTCATTAAGCACAAAGCTACACAATGGGCTAACTGTGCTCTACTGACCGTTGTGTTCACCAAGGGGCATTTATTCTTTCTATTTCTTGAAGAATTTGACCTTAAATTTTCGACATTGTGTTGGCTTTAATCGTTAAAATGGGTTGTAAATAAAACGTTTTATTTATAGAATGAACTAATTGGTCAATTTAAGCGGTAAAAAAGACAAAACGCTATACGAAATTATATATATCTCATTTGATGATAAAACCCACAGGTTCGAGTAATATCATCTCTTATGAAACTGAAACTACACTTCTCGACTAGTCACGCTATGGTGAGCAAGTGTTTCTTACTTGAATCACAAGAAATAAGAAATCTGAAGAGCTATATTATAAAGGAAAACTAAAAAAACGAAGAGCACAAACTAACAGCAAAATCACAATCAGAAAACAAAAATACTTACATTTTTGTACTACTTAAATATATTTAA
>NW_013666396.1:317953-327092 GCF_000517525.1 Limulus polyphemus
CACTAGAGGAGTTACACAGTATTTTAATGGAATGGTAAAATTGAAGATGCACACTAGGGAGTTACATAGTATTTTAATGGAATGGTAAAAGTGAAGATACACACTAGAGGAGTTACATAGTATTTAATGGAATGGTAAAAGTGAATATACACACTAGAGGAGTTATACAGTATTTTAATGGGATGGTTAAAGTGAAGATGCACACTAGAGGAGTAATAGAATTGCTTAGGCTTTCCTTACTCCATACTAAGCTAATCAAGATAATACGTTAGTTTTGGAGTTAAGTTGCAATAAAAAAGAACTATTGCAGTTTTAAAATAGTAAATATTAGTTTATTCGGACACACTTGATTTATATGAAGCAATTTTAGGCTTAACTCGGGTGCAATTCAATAAGCCATTAGCCGTGTTTTTTTTTCTATAAAATATTTTTTATGATATAGAAGGTTTAGGAACTACGTACCATTTCATACTTCGGACTGACCTGAGCTAAAGATGCAAATTATTTTGATCACGTGATGTGTCAGTTGATCTCCGAAGCGCCATAAATGACGGGGACAAGTACATTTGCAGATATGGGGAAAGGCAAAGATATTGCAACATTGCAGGTACCACAATTACTAAGAAACTTTCATTGGTCACTCAAGTTTATCAACAATGAAATATTGGATATAATGTCGGCTGCGAGGAGGAATTGTAACCACAAACAGAAAGAGGAGAAAATTTAGTCAGGATGGTAAAGTCCATCCGTCCTCAAACAATGCACCAACTGACATACATTCAATGTAGGGTAATCCCTACCCATCTCCAGCTTTATCTTGTACAAAACGTTTCGAAAAATGTACTTTCATGTGGGAAACCATTGCAAAAACTACTAGACTGAGTTACTAACGTGAACGATTTGAATGGTATAAAAAGCATATACATTAGATTAACGAAGACTGGTTGAAGTTGATGAAGTCCAATGAATTATCCTTTACCTTTTCTTACAAAGGTGAGAAAAAATAGATTTGGAAAACTCACAAGAATGAATATCACCTCTTGTGCTGTTCCAAGAGTTGGATCCACAATTTGGGACATCTTGGCATATATTGGGCCATTTGGTACCTTTCGAAAGTAGAATGGATTCCACGGCGTACCTCAACATCATTTCTGACCAAGTGCCTCAAGCGATGCTTCGTGTGTACCCTAATGGGAAGGTTATTTCAAGTCTACAATGCCCAAATTGTTTGTGAAGGATTTGACGAACATGTCTGAGACTTCACTAAGTTTAACTTCGTAAAAGTGTGTGTATGTGTATTTGTGTGTCACTAGGACAGGCATGCATGTATTTTATTAATCCTAACTATGCGAATCCTGTTCACAATTATTTTACAAACACTGTCGATCACGATTTATTACTCACGTTCCTGACAATATTAATACATTTACGTTTAAAGGAACGGGAAGAAATAACACACACACATATATATATATATATATATATACTCTATGAAATAATCCAGCGTTGCAGGAATTATGTCAGCTAATAAAATAATAGATGACATTTCTTCTATCAAAAAACAAAGTAGATGTCAAGTTCTGTTTATTTTGCAAATTAAATTAACATTTTATTATCAGGAGACAAGTTCTTGAGTCTGTGTAAGACGGACGTCAAGGGAAAGGCCTGGTATATTTAAAATGTTCTTACACGGCTAATGGATAGAATACTAGGTAATGTTATGTAAAATGGTATTCTAGATAAACACCTCACGTTTCAGTTTCGCTTTGGAATACTTCGTCAAACGACGTTTTAGTTTTTGCCTTACCTTTTCATTATTATTTACCCATTGTTAACATTGTGACCCGTATCTTTAAAACATTTTCCATTGTTAACGTTGTGACCCGCATCTTTAAAACATTTTACATTGTTAACATTGTGATCCGTATCTTTAAAACATTTCCCATTGTTGACATTGTAACCAGTATCTTTAAAACATTTTAGTTTCAGTTTCGATTTGGAATACTTCGTCAAGAGACGTTTCAGTTTCGCTTTGGAATATTTCGTGAAACAACGTTTCAATGTCTACTCCGAATGGGAAATGTTTTAAAGATATGGGTCACAATGTCAACAATGGTAAATGTTTTAAAGATACGGGTCACAATGTCAACAATGGTAAATGTTTTAAAGATACGTGTCACAAAACATTTCCCATTGTTGACATTAAAGATACGGGTCACAATGTCAACAGTGAGAAATGTTTTAAAGATGTGGGTCACAATGTCAACAATGGGAAATATTTTAAAGATACGGGTCACAATGTCAACAATGAGAAATGTTTAAAAGATGCGGGTCACAATGTCAACAATAGGTAAATAATAACGAGGTGCTAGAGTACTATAATTATCCGTACTTACAAAACTATTGTTAGTAAGAATCAAAAATAGCACAAGTAAAACACTATGCTTAGACAGCGTGATAATATCGGAAAGAGTGTTTGTCTGTTATGCACCAAGCTGCAACTGGGTTATATGCTCTGTCAGGGATCTAGTGATTATTCAAGTAAGCCTACCCACGTGCTGTCTGCGCTAGCCACCCCCTACTTTTTAACTTGTAGACTAGAGGGAACACAACTAATCAACAGTATCCATCGTAACTCTTCGACTACTCTTGTCTGAGCTAATATCGGGATTTGACCGTCACCCTTATAACGCACCCATGGCTGAAAAATGCGGAGTGGGATTTTTTTACCGTAACTGGACGTGAACGATGGACCCACAGACCTATAGTCCAGCATCTTGGTCACTGGTCCCAGGTTTTAGTTTTATAAGCGTTCAAGCTTACCGTTAAGCCGGGGGTGGGGCAGTTGTAAGTATTTTTTTAGTAAAAGTAACTTAAAACTTTCTGGCGTTACTATTTCGTTTTGTAAAATTTTAAAATGAATACGGAGAAATAAAGAAACGTGGTAAAGTTTAGTAGAAAACCTGTTGTTCCACTTGCCTCTTTTCTTGCACAATGATTTTTTTTTAGTATATATTTCATGAAATATATCACGTATACTTCTTAGAATTGTGGTAGTAATTTGGTTCCAGTTATTTGATGCTGCTGTCAAACAGAATCATTTGACTTGAATAGAAAAAAAAACGACTTATATATGATATATTGAAATCAAATATTACATTAATACTATCCCCGGTCTTTTTTACGCTTTTAAGATATATAGTATATTAAATAAAGTATAAAATCTGTCATTTAAGGATTTTTATGGTTTTAGTTCGAAGTTTGTAGCTAGGTGAAAGACCTAAAAGCGCTTCCTTCCAACCTTTCTAGCTCGATGTCTTTCATCTTGATCAACGTTGCTCATAAAGACGTCATGTTCATCAGAGAATAAAGTATCAATCCGCACCAGATTCGAAACATTTCAGTTTTATGTTCGACTGGCGAGAAATATTGATGGTGATAGGGTACTACTTGTCCCAGTTTAGAGTGATCGTCAGTACAAAGCAACGGCTAATAATGGCCCTAACGAAATAAACACTCGTGAGACTGTCATCTTTCATTCACGACAGTTTTTAACTAGAAAACTACGAGAACTTTGTCGAAACTATTTTGCTGTGTTTTAATGAAACAATATGTTCTATTTAATGTGAGCTAAGGTATTCAAAATTTCAATATTTCAAGACGTATCCAGTGAACTTCTCAATAGCTGTACATGTGTATACGGTTTTTTCTTCCTTTTTTTTTCGAACACGGGGTTGGCTTTGTACATTTCGGAGCTGGCGCA
Source organism: Limulus polyphemus (assembly GCF_000517525.1). Taxonomy (NCBI): domain Eukaryota; kingdom Metazoa; phylum Arthropoda; class Merostomata; order Xiphosura; family Limulidae; genus Limulus; species Limulus polyphemus. Next base: position 321,717 of record NW_013666396.1, read on the forward strand.
AGTCGTTTTTGAATCCGTGCGATACCACAAAATAGGAGTTAGAGGAGTGACAGTCAATCCATTAGCGTGGATGGATGGTGGCTGGTAGAGTGCTGTTGACTGGCTGCCTTCTCTCTGGTCAATAGTTGAAAATTAGAAAATTAGAGAGGGTGGAAGCCTTGATAGCTTTGCCATAAATACAAACTACTATTTTTTTTTACAAATAAAGCTAAAAAATTAAATTGGAGACTTAAATAACCACAAATCAGTAGGTTGTTTAGTTTCCAAAATAATTTCACAAAGAGTGACAATTTGTTGTTTTATTTCTTTCTTTGTTTTGTGAAAGGAATTTCTTTTATTAGTGAACATGGAAATTATTGAAGTAGCAAAATGTGTTTTCTTGTTTGTGCTGCATGAGACAACTCAAACGAACACCTGTTGTAAAGGTCATTGAAAAAAATACTCTATTTTTGTATGCGTAATTAAACTATTCACATGTGTTAGCGCCTCAGTAGAATTATGATAATTGAACTGCAATTTGCACAGAGCGTTTTGATTAATGATATGTCAAAAGTAGACAGAAGCCAGTCCTTTCAGTGATAGCATTTTCAGTGGTTGACCTTTTGACTTTTCTCCAAGAGTCATTTTCTCGTTCTTTGTGATATGCCAGCTACGCAGCAATAAAACTCTCTAAGTAGTTGGGTCGGGTGTGGCTTAGAGTAAGCGTTCTCGGATCATAAATCCGATGATTTAATGTTCGCATCCCTTTGTCGTAAACATCCGCTCCAAGGGTGCGCTATAAGAATGACAATTAAATCCCACTATTTGGTCAAACAATAGCAGCCTAAGAGTTGGCGGCGGATACAGTTGACTTGGTGCGTTCCTCAAGTCTTTTGGTCCAAAATTTGTGTAAGTTTGCATGAAATTTAAAAACAACAACAACTCCATAAAAATCATAGCAGTCTGTTTTTCTAAGTTCCGGTATCGTTTTTCAACCTTGTATGTTATATATTTTAATATTAAAACTACAGATATATCTAGAGATATGAAACTAATAAAAAGAACTTGAAGAGTGTTATAACTGGGTAGTCTTGAATACTGTTATATTATTATAATTGGGTAGTACTTAAATAGTGTTATATCATTATAAATGGATAGTACTCGAAGAGTGTTATATCATTATAACTGGGTAGTACTTGAAGAGTGTTATATCATTATAACTGGGTAGTACTTAAATGGTGTTATATCATTATAATTGGGCATGACTTAAAGAGTGTCATATCATTGTAACGATGTAGTTTCAAACTCGGTAAGAATGTATGTAGCACACCTTTTGAGATTTTGTTGTCTCAAAATGTTTTACCGTTTTGAGTTTGTGAGTTTTATACCGAACTTATTATAACTTTGACATGGAGCTTCGACTTTCAACCTTCTAAATGTTAATTCCCTGGTACTTTTCAATACATATGTAAGTTTGTTTGTTTTGTTTGTTTTTGAATTTCGCGCAAAGCTAAACGAAGGCTATCTGTGCTAGCCGTCCCTAATTTAGCAGTGTAAGACTAGAGGGAAGGCAGCTAGTCATCACCACCCACCGCCATCTCTTGGGCTACTCTTTTACCAACCAATAGTAGGATTAACCGTAACATTATAACGCCCCCACGACTGAAAGGGCGAGCATGTTTGGTGTGACGGGGATTCGAACCCATGACCTTCAGATTGCGAGTCGAGCACTCTAACCACCTGGCCATCCCGGGCGTATATGAAAGTAAAGATGAAAGTAAAACGGGCACTGTCATTTTAAACATCTTGACTAGTAGTATTAAAACGTAACTGGCTTTACCAAAACTGCCTTCTTTAATATTGGCGAATTTTCCAAATCTCGTTACTTAAATGACATAAAGTATTTAAAGCTGAAAGCAAAGCAGTAATGTAGTTTTCTTGAAACATGCACAGAAGCTATCTTTACAGTGGGATACGCAGATTTCTGACTTTAAGATAGTATACATAACGAGGACAGGAAAACAAAAATTGGCAGCTAGCCAAAGTAGAGTCACAAAACGATCCAGGAAGAATTTTTCAAACAGGGCTATGACCAGAAGTCTAGACATTCAATCTTATATTTTGTCGGAAGATCAGAAATATCTATAGTTTTCCATTATATAAATTATTCTTCGTCTCAAAATCATATTTCGTAACTCATATGTGGATATTGTTTTGATATATAAATTAGCGTTCCTAGTTGACTCCAGTTGATCTCAACAACCGTCAACAAAGATTACATCCACTACTTATTACTCTGAAGCTATTCAAATAATAAAAAAAAATTGGAGTAATTTCCTTAACTTTGAGGCAACTTGGCTAGACAAAATAATAAGAAAGTCTGAACGTAAATCATTCGAATTGCAACACTGCTCTAAAATTAACGTTCTTTCAAAGACTACGTTATTAGTTCATCTTTATGTCATGATATTTCGAGTTTGGTTTGTTTTAAATTTCACACAAACGACATTTAACCCGCGTGTAATTTCCTTTAACAAATGAACATGACACTAAATACAATTGCTATGGGCTTTCTCAACTTACTTAGGTCTAAAATACGTATGCTCAGTTCGTTCAAAACCATATTTTTATCATTTTATGAACATGCATTCAGACGTTTCTGCATCGTTAGCTAAGTTTGTTTTCATTAAAACTTTACATTTACTTTACTTTGCAATAATTTTGCTTTGGTTCGTTTCACAGATTGCTAGAAACACCTATTACCAAGTTTTTTCTTTAGTACATTTATTATACCACGAGTTTTTCGGTCGTTCGTTGCCAACAGTTTTTAGTCTCGAAGCACCACTGAATTCTTATTTTCCTATTTGCCCCGGCGATAAGCGGTTTCAGCCTTATGTTAGTTTTATTTAAATCTGCGATAATCGGTTTCAGCTATATGACAATTTATAGAATCTTTTGCATGGTACGATTAGGTATAGTCGAATCCTGACTCTTGTTGAAGATATCAGTAAATGAAGACAAAGTCTGACATTTGTTGCCCTTTAACTCATGTCTAATCGTCTTTTTTCCTTGGCCTGTCAACAGCGACTTGCAAATTAACATCTCTATATATATATACATCGAAATCTTGTCATACACCACGTGTAGTCAGTGCATATTTGCATATGCTAACTAATTTCATTTTACAACAACATATTTCACAGTAGGCGCTTTTATGTTTTTAAATTGTTATTAGCATATTACGTGTTGTATATAATTAAAAAGGGAACAGTTTATGACTTGAATAAACTTGAATACACTTTTGTGACTTGAATAAACTTGAATACAATTTTATGACTTGAATAAACTTGAATACAATTTTGTGACTTTAATAAACTTGGATTCAATTCTGTGACTTGAATAAACTTGAATACAATTTTGTGACTTGAATAAACTTGAATACACTTTTGTGACTTGAATAAACTTGAATACACTTTTGTGATTTGAATAAACTTGAATACAATTTTGTGACTTTAATAAACTTGGATTCAATTTTTATGACTTTAATAAACTTGAATACAATTTTGTGACTTTAATAAACTTGAATACAATTTTGTGACTTTAATAAACTTGGATACAATTTTGTGACTTGAATAAACTTGAATACAATTTTGTAACTTGAATAAAATGACTTGTCGATAGCAGCTCATCCTTAGCGCTACGTGTGACACAGAACTAAGTTTTTACACGAAATCCCCACTGTGTCAACTCATGATAAACTATCTTTAATGAATTCTCAATAGCTTTGCATACTAGCTTACTTATTACATAAAAAAGCGGGTATTCTTACAAATTTAACAGTTAAAGATAAAAACACACTTAAAAACAAGGTTAAATACATATAATATCTAAAGATGCTCTTAAGTATGCTCTACTTATGATAATCCTTAACTCTGCTCGTAAGAAATAAATTAGTAAAATAATAACTTTGTTTTATGTATGATAAGACAAATATAACAGTTTTCCTATAAAAAAGTAAGTTCTGAAAAAAAGCAGTTTTGTTTAAACCTTGTTTGATTTTGTTTTTGAATTTCGTGCAAAGCTACACGAGGGCTATCTGCGCTAGCCGTCCCTAATTTAGCAGTGTAAGACTAGAGAGAAGGTAGCTAGTCATCACCACCCACCGCCATCTCTTGGGCTACAAACGAATAGTGGGATTGACCGTCACATTATAACGCCCCCACGGCTGAAAGGGCGAGCATGTTTGGTGTGACGAACTATGTTAACGATAAAGAAATAAAGTTTCAAAGCTTCCTAAACTACTTTGCATGATATACGTATTTTCTTTTTGTTCAAGCGACAGACAGTTGTTCTCTCTCCCTTGGAGTTGCAGTACTCAATATTGGAAAACACAAAGTAATATTATTTGGGTGTGACATTCAAGACGATAGTGTTTATTTCAGACGTCCACTGAAGAATGTCCTATGGGATGCAATTATTCAGAAGCCGCTTTCACTATGGTTATCATTATTAGATTATAAATTTCTAAGGTTTATCGTGATTCCATTGAGATGTTCTTTACATTTTTCGGGTATTACAGTCACATTAAGCTCATGTTCCCAAGAGTTAGTATTTTCGTATATTCTCCTAACAACTTAATCCAACTTATTGATATCCATTTCTAGATTCTAGTGTCTAATCAATTAAATGTAATTAATCTTTTTAGTTGTTTGATGTTTAAGTGCAAGGTAGATTATTAGGTTGGTTATATATAATCCCCAATGGGGATTGTTCACTTTTAGTTTAAAATAAATGCTCATTAGAAAGGACACAGGGAATATTTATGCCTAATTTAACCATCTTCCACTTCAGAGATGTTAACACTACTAATATTATCACCACAAAAGTGTGTGTGGTAAACAATGAAGCTGAACGAAACGTAAGGGAAGACAAATGTTATCTAGTCGTGATTGGTTGATAGACATTTTAAGTTCAAGCATGTACAGAAACTATGATGAGACTTAACTGTGCATTAATTCGAAGATAACAATATAGTTAAGCATATTTATATTAATAGATAAATAGATAAGTGAGTACGTATACCTGTACGGGTGTATGTGCATTTCTTTTCACTATTAACATATGCTAGTCAAGAAGTCTATAACAACTATTCTAGCGTTTCGCTTGAAATAAATTAACATTAGAGTCATCGCTGTGAAATCGTACTCGATGTTCACTACAATTTAACAAAAAAATAGTCTTATAAGAATTAAGTTATGTTAATACGATTAGTGCCGGAAGGAAGGTTATTAGAAAGATCAGGCACTCATATCTTTAAAGTAGATAACAAGTTATATTGAATTAAAGATGAATTAAGTTTAATAATGTATTAAAGAACGGACGTTTCGAATCAGTTAA
>NW_013666396.1:328092-332714 GCF_000517525.1 Limulus polyphemus
ATATCTTTAAAGTAGATAACAAGTTATATTGAATTAAAGATGAATTAAGTTTAATAATGTATTAAAAGAACGGACGTTTCGAATCAGTTAAAAAACGTGCTGACCTCGGAAAGAGCGTCTGTAACATTCAGAACACATTTGATGACTTTTAAAAAAAAAATATGCCATATTCAAATCACATTTTTAAAACAGATTCTGTAACATTCAGATCACGTATGATTACGCTAGAAAGAGGTCTTGTAGCATTCAGATCACATATGACGTTCTTGAAAATAGGTTCTTTTAACATTTAGATCACATGTGATGACCACGTTTAGACCACGTCAATATCTTGGAAAGATGTTCTATACCAAAGAGAACATGGATATTAAGACACAACACTTTAAAAATTGCAATATAACTCTTTTTGATTCAATATTTTTTTCACTCATGTGATATATATATTTTTTCTTTTTAAATTTAATACGCTTGAGTATGCGTTTCCAATAGACAAACATAACAATGTTTTCCATGTTCAGTTTACTTTGTATTTTCTACATAAATGTAAATCACTTAGTCAGTTATACACTTACTATTGATTTCTTGTTTGAAGTTAAGCACAAAGCTATACATTGGGCTATCTCTGCTTTGCCCCATGGGTATCGAAACCCGGTTTCTAGCGTTGTAAGTCCGCATACATACCGCTGTGCTACTGGAGTGCTTCGCTATTGATTCAACCTGCTAAAATAAGTTATCTTACTTTAGAGCTAAGTGAATTCGCTAACTAATTATTCTGGCAAAAATGTTTCTTTTTGTTTGGAAATATAAAGACAAAATAAGAAACAAAGAACGTGACGACAAAACGTAAAACTCTAAAAAGAACAGTAACTTTTGGCACAGATTACACAAGATATAAAAGAAGCAGGGATTCTATTCATAAAATAATAAAACAGAAAATTTCAATATAAATTTATTTGTTCGTTTGTTTTAGAGTTTTGGCGCAAAGCTACGCAAAAGCCATCACGGCCCGGCATGGCCAGGTGGTTAGGGCATTCGACTCGCAATCTGCGGATCGCGGGTTCGAATCCACGTCACACCAAACATGCTCGCCCTTTCAGCCGTGGGGGCGTTATAATGTGACGGTCAATCCCATTATTCGTTGGTAAATGAGTAGCCCAAGAGTTGGCGGTGGTTGGTGTTGACTTCTCTCTAGTCTTACATTGCTAAATTAGGGATGGCTAGCGCAGGTAACCCTCGTGTAGCTTTGCGCGAAATTCATAACAAACAAACAAAAGCCATCTGAACTAAGGTTGGTCACGGACACCAACCTTCAACTTCCAGGCTACTTTGTCGGATACAATAGTTAGATTTGACCGTCATTAATTCCGAATTGCAAATGGATAAGTGACAAAACTTCAACTTCTGGGTTACTTTGATAGAGCAGTAAGAGTTGACTGTCACTCCTATAGCGCTCCCACAGTACCAAAGTGTGTAACACGATTTTGTGGACTCACAATTGGTGCAATTATCTCTTATGTATCTTTACCATAAAAGCTGTAAGGAATTTAATATTACCTTGAATAATGAATTAAAAATTATTTGTATTTCCCGCCAAGATTCTTTGGAAATAGTATTCTCTGGGAATATCTTGTACCTATTCATTGTTTAGTTATTGAAGTTCATGTTTATTTAAAATTGCTTTATCTAATAGAAACAGTTCTAATTATATATATAAATATATTTCAGGCCAAGTTACATTTTAATATAAGTACTAATTTTATATTTTATAATATTAAACGCCTTGATTTTATGAGGGTTACTTTTGATATAAAAATTTTAGAATTTTACGTGATGTTATTATTAAAGAGTAAATCTAAACAACTGGTTATTTGCACTCTGTTCACCGCGGGGAATAGAATCCCAAATTTTTTGCATTGTAAATCTCACTGCTAACCCACCGGGGTGGGGAACAGCTTTTCATGGAAAAATCAAATTTAAGTATCAATTATGCACATCGACTGCAGGCAGTGACTTCAGGGCAGGATAAAGAAATGTATTCTAAATATGCTTTATAGAAATTGGATTGGTCTCCACAAGTTATAAAATATCTGCCCTAAAAGTAACCCAGCATATTCTTAATTCAAAATTCATGGTACTAATTGAGATGTCTCTACTTTATGTACATTAAAGTATATATATATTTATTTAATATATATAAAAGAAACTTTGCAAGGAAACCACTCTTTTTTTTCTATGACAAGTATACAAATATAAATCAAGTGACTGATATATAATTTAAAGAGCAGCCTTTTACAGAAGTCACAAAATGAGGACCTGCCTCATGCCATTAGCTTCAGCATTGATCTCAGATGTTAGTGTTTTGTCGTACAAAACATAACATGATAACATAACAAACAAAACATAATACACAGATGCTTAAGGTGTAATGACAGTTTTATCATCATTCAAGGAAAAAAAGATTACATTTTTACTACTGTATATAACCATATGTAATGGAATGTTGTTTAACAGCGAATAAATGACTATAAAATGATAAATATGGCTAAACAAAGCCTAACGATAGGATTCTACAATTTGTATTTGTAATTCTGGATTTTTTTTCAGGATTTCACTAATATTCATTTAATATTACATTCCGTTTTCAGTGATATTATTTATGAGTTTTCTATTAACAATGTTTCTCATGTTAACTTATTGTTAGTTTGAATTGGAAATTTTTGGTTTAACAATTACAGTTAACTATATGAGAGGCCACTTCCAGTTAATTTGGAAATTTGAACTAGGCATCCAATAAAAAAGTAAAATCATACAAGAATAATGGCAATTGAAAACAAGACAAACCATTACTGCACGGTTGCATAATAGTAGATCTCTAAACGTTGAAATCTATCTCAAAAGTCCAAATGTTTAGGTAATAATGCAGTGTTAAATTTGTCATAATTTACAAGTAAATCTTTTTCTCCTTGGGGAGAATCGGCCTTGTCATTTTGTGACGTTATCGCAAGATGTGACGTCAACTCATTTTTTGACGTGCGTCATTTTTATATGCACGTTCTTCTTTTGGAGGACTATCTCTCCGTTGTAGATGCGACACGTTACACTTTACCAATATAAACCCGCCACTCACTGACGCCATCAGACACAATAATAGACTATTGTAATTGGGTTTCTCATGTTGTTTGAATAGAATACAACGTTTCTTTCTGCTATTTGTCATTGGCGTATTAAAATAGGTTATTACCAGATTTGTTCAAAGAAGACTTTGCATACATATGAGGATGTCTCTAGAGGTTACAGCCCAATGCTACTCTTTATGTCGTAGAAATATGTGAAACAGTCTAATAAATCATAAAGGTGTGAAATCTGAGGCTAATTTGTAAATACGTCAACACAAGTATTTTTAAATGTCTACAACCTTAAGTAGTTTTTAATGATATTCGACAAATTATTTAATTATATATGAAAACAATCTGTAAATTAACCATCCGAGAATACTCTACAACAGAAAATGTTTAGATAAAATGCGTCCCCATCAGCGGTAAGTATGGTGGCTTATAACATTAAAATCGCGGGTATCGATTACCGCGATAGGCACAGAAAAGATAGCCCATTACTTGTCTTTGGTTTTAATAATAAACAAACAAAATAAAATATGAACATCTTGAACTGAAAAAAGAGTACATTTCAATCAATATGTTGTATAAGATGTTAGACTTAGTCCAAAGTAGAGCAGCGTCTAGTGAGTATTTATAAGTGTATTTTGTTTGTAATAATTTTTTCATCGTAGTTGTTTGTGATGTTTTACCAACGAAGAGAATAACCACTAAATGAATAAGGCAATAAGTAGAGCTTGATGTCGTCTCGAGTAGCCCCACCTTTCTTTTGCTTTTAAGCCATTGATATATTTTGGATACGCTTTTATCATTTTGATATCAGTTACGTTGGCGGGATTTCACAGACAATTGTGGTTATAAGTTGTTGGAACGTGAATGACTTCGGTTGCTAAGTTACATGTGTGGTTCCGATGGTTTCTGGTTGCAGTTAATGTGGAAAGCTTTCATATTGTCATCTCATCTGAGTGGCTCCTTCTACACAATAGCTCACAGTTGTTCCAAACAATCTTATGTGTCCAGCGATGTTAGGAAGACGCCGCTTCTATCACGTAAATGTCGTTCTCCATTAATGTAAAAAGGTATTGACAGCTCATCCAATAAAACATGAAAATACAGTACTGAACTTTATCAGAGTAACTCAAAATAAATTTGTAAGAAAAAGGAACAACATAAATCTGCAATACGAAATTTAAATATCTTTACTTAAAACACGAAGATGCTTGAAGCTGCGTGGCATCGACAGTATAACATTCCTACCAAATGTGGTATTTTTACAGGGATTTTCTTAGTGTGCAGTCGATCACAAAGTGTGCATCTGTAAAAATTTTGTGCAGTTTGAAAATTCACCTATATATACCGTTTTTGCCCCTAATTAACGCCCTCGGGGCGTTGCAAACTTCAAATGGGGGGAGCTAATTAGAGACTATTATAAACAATCGTATTTATAATATGTGGTAGCAAATATAACCTATTTATTTCTAGCTTTGCTATAAACATCAGTTCTCATTA
>NW_013666396.1:333150-338683 GCF_000517525.1 Limulus polyphemus
AATTAGAGAGGGGGCGTTAATAAGGGGCAACACGGTAGGTAAGTTGAAGTGGATAAATAGTTAAAAAACATATTTAAGATTATAAAATTCCATTCCCGAGTTGATAAATAAATGTATTTACTAGAATATTCTTCATTTTGTGGATCATTTGTTACTAGGCCTGTACCCTCCCCTCAGTGGCACAGCTGGTATGTCTGCAGACTTACAACGTTAGAAACTGGGTTTCGATACCCGTAGTAGGCAGAGCACAGGTAACCCATTGTGCAGCTTTGTGCTTAACTTCAAAACAAACCAACAAATACTAGCCCTGTATATATGAGGTGTAATAGGGCGTCATGTATTAAAAAATTGTGAAGTTAAAATATAATTGTGCAGTCGAAAAAAATTTAGGAAAAGCTCTGTTCTTTTATCATATACGAAATAACTTAATGCATTTTTTTTGTTAACGATAAAAACTAGACTGAGGAACAATTCAGCATAAAGTTCGAAACGTTTTCTCCGAAACTAAACAGAAGGCAGGAGCAGTCCAAATGATACAATTCATCATGTTATTTTGATTAGGAATTTTAACCTGTTTTCAAGGAAGACGACAAACGACTTCAGATAAATGTTGTTTTTTGTTATTCTACCCGACGTTTCGGCTTAAGTCTTTTTCAAGGGTCTTTGAACATTACAGGTTATGTATCAGGATAGAGTTGCTAATCGCAAAAGCAAATGTGAAAAACAAACAAACAATTTTATATACATATATATATACACAATAAATGTAATGTGAAATAACAATAGTTTTACTGGGGCCAGGAGTTGTATCTATTCGTTTGTTTGTTTGAAGTTAAGTACAAAGCTACACAATGGGCCATCCGTGCTCTGCCCACCACGGGTATCGAAACCCGGATTCTAGCGTTGTAAGACATACCGCTGTGCCACTGGGGGGCTGTTGTCATTTTACACATGAACAATTTCCTTTTTTGGATATGATTCGTTGAATTTTCAGCTTTCATGTTAAAGTGGAGTAACAAATTAAAGGTGGACAAACCTTTTCTGTTCCTCATGAAATATCATAGAATATAATATTGGCACATTTATTCCTCTTTTTTTTTTGGCAATAAATAGTATCCGATTTAACAAACAGTTAACTCATGTTTTTGATTCTACTAATGTGGTAGTGTAAAACAGTAACTATAGATTTTAATTAATCTATAAATAATGACATGAAAATAATTTTTTTTAAAAACTGTATTCGTTGGTTTCTACGATAGGTTGAATATTTTTTTACTGCACAGAATAAACACAAAACTTCTATAAATTTTATGCGTCAAGTGATTGCTCGAGGGCTATAAATGAGAAGATATAGTTAAAGTCTACATGATAATGGATAAGAGCAAGAGACTGTCTAGCTTTGAAAGGGGCGTGATAGTCTGTGTCAGTCTATTAGGATCATTCTTAACAAATTCTGTTTCCTTGACCAGATTTTTTAAAATATCAGCCATCGGAGTTTATTCTCAGTAGCAGTCAAAAGAAAAAAAAACATTTGACACTAGGAAAAACTGTCGCTGCCCATCGTTAGTGGTAGACCGGGGGAAAAGACGATTGTACGAGCTCGTAATATGAAATACTGGATTTTCTCCACCGAGCTTGCATTGATCGAAGGGTACGACATTGATTTTAGCCATCTTTTTTTGGGGCAGCACAGTCATCGGATATAAATCTGTTTTAGCATCTTGAGAGTAAAACTGAAACTCACATTCTCGCCATCTTAGTCTTCTGTCGTCATCCGTGAATCAATTGCTGACCACTCATCTCTACGAATGGTCTACAATTAGATAAGTCTAGTTTCTTGTGGAATCTACGTCATGCTGTGTCGTGGCGAAAGGTCAAACACCATATTATCCAAGGAATCCTTTAAAAAGTGAACAATTTGATAAATCCCAGTACTTCAAAGAAATTGCCTAACCATAGATACGAAACAAACATCAAATGACATTTCAATTATGAGAACAAAAGTTCGGATTATAGTCAATAAATCTGAAATAAGGAGTAATCATTTTTTAAGGTACGAAAGTTTATTAAAGCATATTGAAAAATGTTTTGTGTATCTCTATCAAATTCATGCATATTATACTATTTTGTTTTAATATTCTTACCCCAGATTTCTCCATTTTGTTGGGTACAGTTAAGATGATTAGTTTTTTTTTGTAGTTAAGCACAAAGTACACAATGTGCCATATGTGCTGTGCCCACCACAGGCATAAAAACCCGGTTTTTAGCGTCATAAGCCTTTAGAATTACCGCTGAGTCATTGAGGGGCATTAGAGAAATGAAATCGAAGCTCAAGAGGGATTCAACCATGTATTTTTACTTCTAATCTGAAAATGTCTTGAATGTTGCTTAAAATGTTAGCAAAGACTTCACTTAATTTTGGCCCGGCATGGCCAGGTGGTTAAGGAGCTCGACTCGCAATCTGGGGGTCGCGGGTTCGAATTCCCGTCCCAACAAATATGCTCGCCCTTTCATCCATGGGAGCGTTATAATGTTACGGTCAATCCCACTATTTGTTGGTAAAAGAGTAGCCCAAGAGATGGCGGTGGGTAGTGATGATCAGCTGCCTTCCCTCTAGTCTTACACTGCTAAATTAGGGACGGCTAGCGCAGATAGCCCTCGTGTAGCTTTGCGCGAAATTCAAAACAAACAAACTATATTTGAGACCCAAAATGGCGAATAATGAAGGGTAGCTGCAAAAAAAAGCAACAACAAAAAACAAAACAGTAAGTCTAATTTTTTTTTCTGTTATTCAGATTTATACGGCACTTTACAAATCATGTATGATTATCAAAATTAGACATGCCAATAAGATAATTCCTATATATAAATATTTTGTTCATATTTCTATTTTAAACGCATGCGTTAAACGTTTATTTGTTTAAATATTACTGAAGATATGGTATTGGATCGGTACGATTAAGGATAAGTGGGGGGGGGGGGAGAAGCTGAACCACGCGGTCACAGAATAATATTCCGTTTGTTGTAACTTGATCAATTTCTAATAGTATTGATTCAATGGATTTCGTTAGGTGGTCCATAGTAGAGAAGGCTGATCTTGAGTTTACAGAACGCGTAAGTTAAATAATGATCTAATGTCAGATACTGCTCTAAGGCGTTTCTTCAGTCATCCATTAGATAAAAAAAAACGTTACGAGTTCTTTGGTTTCGTAAGTTCTAAGCGTTATTTTAAAACGTAGATAAAATATAAGTAAATTTACAAGTTCCCTAAAATATATGCATTAAGATAACATATAACTACAGAGGATAAATGGATATTTCTGTAAAGGATTTGTACATGTTAGCAGTGTTTTGTCGTCACAGATGCACTAGCGCCTCGGGTGACATTTTTTTGCACCTAATGGCCGTATGTTTAGCTCGCGGCAAGTTTCTGATTATTTTTCAGTTCATTGCTGATACGGATTGACTTATTACTGGAGACGTATTTGATCGCTGTTTCGAAAGACCCAGTAGCACAGCGGTATGTCTGCGGATTTACAACGCTAGAATCCGGGTTTCGATACTCGTGGTGGGCAGAACACAGATAGCCCATTGTGTAGCTTTGTGCTTAATCACAAACAACAACAACAACAACATCGAAAGAGGAATATTCATAAATCGATATCGTTAAAAATATACAGTCAAAGGACAACAATTACAAGAAAAGTCCCTTTTTTGTTCTTCTTGTAAGCGGAATAACCCCCACGACACGATAGTTAGGACAATAAAGGAATCCGAAACCAGGCACTAACTCACTATGGAACAACACTCTCCTCGGCAAAACGAAAGCTATAGCTAAGAGAAAGAACCCTCCGATTCTAAAAGTAATTGTTGAAAGTAGTTACTGATATCGTTATGAACAAACAAAGATTTGAAATTCATGAAGGCTCGCATACTGTAAATTTAAGAGCTTGCAGTCACACTTCAAAATCAGTGTTTATTTTAATAAGAGGATGGCCGAATAAACTGGAATCAAGCCACTCATAAACAACTTCAATGTATAATTCTACCTTTCCTCTCCCTAAACGTGGTCTTGTTAATTGAAGATTACGCGAAGTTGATCAAGATCCGTGGTCTAAGATTAGCCTCCCCGTTCTTCAGAGAAGATTGTTACAGCGGATCCAAGAGGAAAATTGACCTGAATCAAAGTGTAATTAACCTCGTTATTATATAATCATGAAACAAGAATAATCGTCAACTTAAATCTATCTTTCTTTAACTATTTGGATATTAACATTTAAAGATTTTATGCAATATTTTAAATTATTTTGCAACAACCTTAGAGTGTTTCAAAGTAAAGATAAAACATGAGTATTAGAATGTAGAATCACAGAGCTTCACAGTGGTAAATTTATAGACATACAAAGCTAACATCCGGGATTCGATTCCTCGTGGTGAACAAAGCGCATATACCTCATTGTGTAACTTTGCACTAAAACAAAACACACAGAGAATCCTATAATAAAAGAAAACCAACAGTTCAAATAGGTATAATATTCTGTATGCGTAGATTCAGGACAGTTGTACATATGTAATAATAGTAGTTGCTCTAATTGCATATGTAATAAATTCAAAAACAATATAGCCTCTTTGTACTTAGCAGTAAAAGGCCAAAACTGAAGTTAAATTATATTTAAAGATAGTTTTTCACAAGGAGGATGCTCTTTTTTCACGTTTACCGTGTGCCTCAGAAGGGGGGAGGGCTTTGTCTGGCTCTTTGAACTGAATAATGAGCTGACTGTTAGTTTTATAACAGCAAAAATCTGGATCCTGTCCACCAGAATCACGGACTTTTCGGTAAGCAACATGGCACGATATTCAAAAGGTCACGTCCGGACCATCTTACTACGTTCCTTGACACGAACTTTAAAGCAATTTTCTCGTCTGTCTAATGCAGTATCGTACTAACCGACCAAGAGCATAGATAGATAACATATGCGCTTGAAAAATGAACACATGTCAAATATATTTGATCCTATTCGACAAGATATCTGATCTTAGTAAATATTTGCATTAATATTTCGTGATATAATTTTTTCTGAAAAACAAGTCTCAGTTGATATCGTATTATCTGTCGAAGTCCTGGAGGAGATCGGCAGAAGGTTGATAAAAGTTGTGTTTCCTATTTTTGTAATAGCTGAAAATAATGTAGGCTTTAGAACTAGTACGCTTTCTGTTCATGGTGCGTACAATACACAATATGCCGTAGCTAATGATAAATGATTTTAATGGATTAACATCAATGAGCTTATTGTGTATTGTTTCTGAAGCTCATAATGATAAATGATTTTAATGGATTAACATCAACTACGGCTTATTGTGTATTGTTTCTGAAGCTCATAATGATAAATGATTTTAATGGATTAACATCGACTACGGCTTATTGTGTATTGTTTCTGAAGCTCATAATGATAAATGATTTTAATGGATTAACATCGACTACGGCTTATTGTGTATTGTTTCTGAAGCTCATAATGATAAATGATTTTAATGG
>NW_013666396.1:339439-340274 GCF_000517525.1 Limulus polyphemus
ATCCATGACAAAATGGAGTATCTGAAACTGTATATCGCGGGAAATCGAACCTTGAATTTTAGCGGTGTAAGTCTGGAAACGTACCGCTGACCCACCGAGTGAGAGGGGCGGTGGGATTAACGGTGAATTAACTTCATCATAACATGTTAAAAAAATATTGAATTGCAAACACATTTCCGGTTTTACTTATTACAACTAATTCTCCATTAATTAATATAATTACTATGGTTTCACATAATATACAAAAACAACAACAATTAATCAACCTATTGGCTGATAAGAAGCAGCTTTAAATTACACGTGTTTAATTTTTTTGAAAGTTTTACTTTTTTTCTTCCAAAAGATGATGATAAAACATTTTCACAGACTGAAGAATACCCAAAGTTCCTACCATTGTTCGTTATTTGAAAACTGCAGATTGCTAGCATTGATTAGAAAAACCACGGGACTCCCTGAAAACGATCAATTTCTGTTCCTCATACATCCACCACACTATGATGATGTTCGCTTCATGGGGATTTCTTTTTTATATAAGACATTATCTCTTATTGAAGATAGAAACTCGTTTTTAGGTTCTTAGTTTAAAAAAAAAAGAAGTTGACTCGAACTTACTTTGGTTTAACATAAACTCCAAACTTAATTTAGCAAATTAGCCTAAATATGATACGAAGATTTTGCTCTTTGCTTGAAATTGTATTCCGTTTTAATTTATTTTGTTGATATATTAAGATGAATTAGGAAATAATTAACATATTGTTTTTCTTTGTTAGTATTAATTGTTTAATTTAAGTTAAGCACAAAGCTACACAATGGGATATCTGTGCTCTGCCCACCA
>NW_013666396.1:341172-344211 GCF_000517525.1 Limulus polyphemus
CCACCACGGGTATCGAAACCCGGATTCTAGCGTTGTAAGTCCGCAGACATCCCGCTGTGTTACTGGGGGGCTCTTTCTTAGTACTAGCCAAAACTTAACACACCAAGTGAGATTTTTTTCAGTTTTTTTCATAGTTATCCCATCTCAGTTCAAGTCTGAAGTACAAGTCATTTTATGCAGCACACTAATCGCTGCTATCTCTTTATCCAAATAACTTTATTAATTTTCTAAAGTACAATGACGTTAATTAAAGAAACTTTAAATGACAGTTTTTAAAAAACTGTACGAAGCAAATTTTACGGATACATAGAAAGATAGATTTAGGCATATGAAGAAACAATTCCTTACACATCCAGATACTTCTATTGCAATGAGTAAAAGAACAAATATTCCAAGTTCTTTTTAATAATTGAAAAATATCGCATTTTAAAAAGTAGAGGAAACACATACTGAGCTACATTACGTTATCTTTTATTAATGTATGAAAACAGGTTGTTTACAGCAAAATATCTTGTATGAAAACAGGTTGCTTACAGCAAAATATCTTGTATGAAAACAGGTTGTTTACAGCAAAATATCTTTCCATATACTTCTCACCTTTTAAAACTGCTGAAATATTTTTATATGTTCAAGAACAAGATTTCTAAACTCAAAATGGCTTCTGCTGAGTACAAGTTTCTCAACAACACAAACAATTTGAGCGAGTGGCCCATCTCTATTTGTTGCTAGGTAAAACAAGAAGACAGAGTGGTCCATCTCTGTTTGTTGCTAGGTAAAACAAGAAGACAGAGCGGCTCATCTCTGTTTGTTTTCAGATAAAACAAGAAGACAGAGTGGCTCATCTCTGTTTGTTTCCAGATAAAACAAGAAGACAGAGTGGCTCATCTCTGTTTGTTTCAGATAAAACAAGAAGACAGAGTGGCTCATCTCTGTTTGTTTCTAGGTAAAACAAGAAGACAGAGTGGCTCATCTCTTTTTCTTTCTAGATGAAACAAAAAGACTGATGCTTGACGACACTGTATTGTGTAGTTCTGTTCACAAATTTTTTTCATAGTGTCCTCTGCTACTCATGAAACGAAGCTGTTCTTTAACTCGTTATATTAATCTGTCTTTATTCTTTAATATATTTTGACATTAAAGGATTTGCATGCTAATTGTGATATATTTTATAAAATCTATACGAACACTAATATGAATTATAATTAATTAACTATCTGTCAATTAAACTAATCAGAATCAAACTCAATAAAAATTATGTGTGTTAACGATGAATTAAATGTTTGCCACAAGTCTGGCCTAGTGCTTAACGTACCGGATTGTGAAACCAAAGATCCAGGATTTGCGTCCCATTGTCCCAAAATAACGCTCCGCACTTTGGGGTCGCTGAAATCCCACTATTCATTTATAAAGTAGCCAAAGGATTGGCGGTTGTTGTTGATAAGCGTTGTAGATTTTCTCGAATCCGAAAAACAAAAACAACTCTAGCAAAATCAAGTTATTGAACTTGCGAGTAAATTCGTATTTCTAAAGTTTTATTCAACCAACTAAAGCAAATGAATAACTGTAGTGATTCTCAGATGTAATTTCAAAATGGATAGAAGATATTCTAAATTCTAAAACATTACAACATTGCTTTGTTTCTTTGTGCTATCTCAACAAATTGATACCTCTCTCCCCTAGGATAACTTCTTTTTTTTTATTCTAGACATATCTATACGATGCTTTTAGTTTCAAATATGCTCTACGACTCTGTAAAAAGACAAAACGTTTAAGAAGAAAAGATTAAAACGACGTGGAATCTCTCTCTGTCCTTGAACCTTTCGGACTTCCTTAATAGCAGTCATGTAATAAAATCAAAATATCGCGCAATACATACATATACAAGAGTATTAAAAATCATGAACTTTAAAATGAAGTAGAGATCCTGCTATAAAAAGCAATGAAACAAGAATTAAAACAACAATCATAAATTTACAAAATGTAATCCTTACTTTGGCCTACAGATAATTGTATAAAGCTGCCGAAATAGTGATTATATTTTATAAATTGAGATTGTTGTTTTAATTCTTGTTCCATTGCGTTTTATAGCAGGATCCCTACTTCATTTTAAAATTCACAATTTGTTAATACTCTTGTCTATTTACATTTTATGTTTTACCTCTATAAAGTATATACTTTATCTTAAGATCCCGGTCAGTGAGAAACCCATCCAAAATTACAGTTTTTCGCCGGAAAAAAATTAAAATTTCAGAATTATTTTTTTTTGCGCGGAAAAATACCATAAAAATCGGATCACACCACCGTATATAAAAATTCAGTTGTTTCGAAATCAGTTTTCCATTTTTGCGCGGTGCAAGTATGACCGAAGGCCAGGATCATGTGAAGAACATAAATACAATAACAAAGGAAGCTGCAAAAGCTGTGAAATGTGTTAACATTGTGATCCTCCAGCTATATGTACAGCAGAACAATGACACGTTATCCCCAGAAGTAGACGTAAAGTAGTGCAAAAGATCTAAACGCCAGTAAAAAGAGAAGGAAGAAGCAGAGAAAGATGTTTTTTATGGAAATGTGTGTTGAAGAGAGTGTTTCGTTACAAGATTTGGACATTGAGGTGTAAGACAGTTACGTATTACAATTTCGAATGGTCTGAAAGCGAGCTAAATGATAATTTAAATTCTGTAGTTAAATAAATGCCGATATATATCCAATTTATGATATTTGCCAACAAGATTGATACACAAAGTTTTCCTTTTTTTAATACAAATATCTTTTAATATGCAAACAGTAATACAATTTACAATAACGGTTATTACAAATAGTTATTACAAACAATGATTTATATACAAAAGTTTTACAAACTTACAAGCAATAAAAAGTCTTCTTTCTAGTCTGGAACCTTCTTGATATCTTATCGA
Source organism: Limulus polyphemus (assembly GCF_000517525.1). Taxonomy (NCBI): domain Eukaryota; kingdom Metazoa; phylum Arthropoda; class Merostomata; order Xiphosura; family Limulidae; genus Limulus; species Limulus polyphemus. The sequence continues at coordinate 344,091 of NW_013666396.1, forward strand.
GGATTCACAATGAGCGAGTTAATTTCGAATCGATGTAGATACAATTCACTTAATAGGGAGCTTTGAAATTCACTAATCACACGCAGAATGCCCCCCAGTGGTACAGCGGTATGTCTGCAGA
>NW_013666396.1:345061-348145 GCF_000517525.1 Limulus polyphemus
TGTCCGATGTGAGTCCACTGAAGTTGAATGATTTGTAATGTTCGAATTTTATAAACGTTGCTGGCCAATATATCTGAAGTGCTCGATTAATAAGCGTTAATCACAGTTGTAGCTTACGAATTTTATAGCACACCAACTACAGCAACCCATAATAGATACTCTCTTTTGGAGCGTCGCGTTGGTTATATTTATAGGTGTGTGGAGAGTTTCTCGAAAGTTAAGTTTACTTAATTGTTATACCGGAAATGTTAGCGACCTTTTCAGCGTATTATTAGTATATATGCGCATAGTATATCGTAACAAATACATTGAGTGGTCGGTTTTTCGCTTTGGAATTTGATATGGTGGTTTTTTTTTTTTGACGCGTGACTTATTAGGAATTCTTGTCGATTCCTATTATTAATTTAAATTTATAGAATATTTATCTTTTGCTTTACTTATGACTTTATGAATTGTTGCAAACATTGAACAAATGTTGTTTATTTTACTTACACACATTATATTTCTGTAAAGATTTTATACTTTTAGTTTATTTTCAACATTTCTAAGTGATAATGACTGTATTTCGTAGCCCAAAAGTTTAGTGATATATTAAAAGTTTTCGTTCTGTTGCTTTAATTAACAATATATTTCTATAGGAAAATCAACAATTATTAGTTACATTTAAACTTATTTTTACTTTTAAATCTAGGTGAATTGTTGTATCTGAGCAACAATTTCAAAATATATGGGTCAAGTTAAATTTTGAGACTTTCTCTTTATCTGTTTATGTGAGTTATTGATTTACTTTTTCTATGACTCTCAATCTTCTTTGATTTATGACTTGAATCTAACATTACTTTCCTTTATGGCAAGGGCACCAACATGACCTGAAGAACTGTTTGTCACCAGATGATGGGTTAGTTTTTATGTTCCAACTTTACAGCTGTTGTAAACGTATATATTTCTGTACATGTATGTATGTATTTTATGTGGGATGCGCGTTCTGACTCTGTAATATTTTGGTATTAACCAGACAAATAAGTAATTTTATGATAGAAAATACCATGCTTACAGCCACACGAAAGTAAATTAATTGTATAAAATGGGACGTTGATTTTCACATTTATCACATTGAATCTGCAGTGGTCGAAATTCGAAACTCGTAAGTTACAAGATTGTAAGATATGCGCAAGTGTACTTACGTGGGTATAGTTCGTGCCAATTGAGAAAGATGAGTCAAACCATATATTAAAGATTAATCACGTTTTTCTATGAGATTTATTGGTCCCTATTGGACTTATTAGCTATATGAAAACACGTTGTCATCTTAGGGCCAACGTATTTGTTTTTTTTTTTAGAAAAAGTAGTAAGACTTTCATGGTTGTGCGTTAAATGTTAACATAAAAATAGGAAAACATAAAACTCGAATTACAAAAATAGGAAAACATAAAAGTCGAATTATAAACATCTTTACAAGAGATGTTTCTAATATTAGTTTTTGTTTGTTTGTTTCGGAATTTTGCGCCAAGTTACGCTTTCATAATGTGACGTATAAATTAATTATGGAAAAACACAAGCGTTCGTTTGTTGAACTTTGCGCAAGCTACATAAAGTCTAGCTTCGCATAGCCATCCCTAATTTTAAAGTGACAGACTGGTTAGTCAACAATGACTCTTGGGCTATTACTCTTGTCTGATCGAATAGTGAGATTTGACCGTTAACTTTATAGCGCATGTACGACCTCAAAGTACGGAGCGCGTTTTTGTGGCAACGGGTTATGAACCATGAACATTTAGATTCACAATCTGGAGACGCTAACCATAAATTCGTGACCGGGCCTTTTTTATATGTATATACAGATAGAATAAACACTGGACTACGTAAGTGGGGATTTCAGTTAAAAATGTCCATCGAGAAATTAGAGGAAAAAACAAATAAAATATATTTTCAGAATATAATAAAGGTATAATGTGTTATTACAGACTAATACGATGAATAACTATTGTATAGATATTGATGTATAATGCCTAATCTATTGGAGACGTATCCAATGTTTTTAAAACAAAACAGAAAAATTACTTTCCTATTTCCCTCCAGATTACAAAACATTCATTTATAAAGATCTATATTTCCAGACGTTAAATTTGAAAACGTGTATTTTGAAATACAGATGAGGTGAACCAATGCTTATTGACAAACATACATGGTTCTTGGAAATCATCTGTTACTACGATATCCCGTATAATGTATGATGTAAACTTCCAAAAAAAATAAAAAAATACTGATTGTAATTAAAGATTTACTCATTAACAGAGGGCCTGGCATGGCCTAGTGGTTCCGGTTCTTAACTCTCAATATGGCCCCTCGACAGCCATATTCATTCTGTATGGTTCTCGACTGGTCTAGTAACCCGGGTGCAAAATGCTTGGCTTAGAAAAACTAGAAAATAGATAAGATTAAGGTCGTAATAAAAACAGAAACTCATTATCGGCTAAAATACAAGCCGCTGCAAGTAAAGGACGGCAATATGTAATGTGACGGATTTACTATTATATATTTATTTTTTAATATCGATATTTGTTTAAATTGAATTTATATTTAGAAATGTACATAACTTATACTGTTAAATCTGTATTGCGAAATTCTCGCCTATTCTCTAAAGTTGTAGAAGATTCTCGAATGTAAGAATCAACAATATACGTGTGTACGTAAACGTTAGTGTAGAGTTTGTATTGTTGCGTAAACTGAAATTTCCAGAAACTCTCCACTCGCCTATAAATATAACCAACGCGACGCGCCTAAAAACAGTATCTATTATTGATTTGCTATAGTTGGTGTCCTATAAACTTTGGAAGCTATAGTTGTGATTGTTATAACGCTTATTAATCGGGACACTTCAGTTATTTGACCAGGAACATTTATAAATTTCGAACATTACGAACCATTTAACTTCAGTGAATTCACATCGGACGTTAGTATTTTTACGAAAACATTACCTAACGTCATCGGTGGAAATAAACTCGGCGTGTGATCAGTGAAGACAACAGAGCTAATTAGCTCCCTATTAGATGAATTGTATCTACGTCAACTCGAAATTACTCG
>NW_013666396.1:349145-363276 GCF_000517525.1 Limulus polyphemus
CTTTTGTATATAAATCATTGTTTATAATAAATATTTGTAATAACTGTTGTTGTAAATTGTATTGTTGTTTGCATATTAAAATATATTTGTATTAAAAGAAATTGTGTATCAATCTTGTTGGCAAATATCATAAATTGGATATATATCGGCATTTATTTAACTACTAAATCTAAATAACAATTTAACTCAGTTTTAAGCTATTTGAATTTGTAATACGTAATATTATAAACATATTTGATGTTATAGAGATGTAGTTTGCTTAAAGTGAAGCTAAGCCCGGTTATTTATTACTGTCAAATAAAAACTTTTCTCTACCTTATAATTTTATTTTTTCACGGATTTTATCCAGTCCTTAGAAAAAACTCACCAAGATAATATTTAAAATGTGCGATATGGTTATGTTTCGAACAAAAATCCCGGCATCAGTTTTTCTTTACCATCAAATTGAAAGTCATTTTATAATAAACTATTCTAATAACTATGGGGATTTCTGACGAATAAAATCGGTACTCAAAACTAAGGTCTACATTTTGTTTTTACGTAGTTTTATTGTTGTTGTTGTTGTTTAAAATGATGATTGAAAGAAAAACTTGCTTTTTTTTCTGTTTGAATTACGAAGCATGTCCAATTCGACACAGGAAAAACGCCTTTGTGCAAATGATTGATAAGGAAAAAGGAACAACAACAAATAAGAATTTCCGAAAATTGTCTTCAATGAGTGGTTGAAGTGATGCACTTTTGCTATAATCAAACTTTTAGTAAGTTTGATCGTTAAACCAATAAATTTTAATGTCCAAACTGGTATACGCTCGTTTTACAACTAGCAGCGTTTACATAACGTGTACAAGAGCTGTGGAACCGGCTTTATAAAAGTCGTTATAATTCCATTTAAGCCCCAAACAAAGAACAGAAATAGTTTCTAATGATATGAATAATAATTACTAAACTTACATACATTATAGTTTGTATAAAAAAAAAAAAACGAATCACTTGTATTTTTCTTTCTTCGTTTTATGCTTTTCGTGCTAAGTTCTAGCCCCTCAGTGGCACAACGATAAGTTTGCGGACTCATAACACTAAAAACAGAGTTTCGATACCCGTGATGGGCACAGCGCAGATAGTCCATTGTGTAGCTTTGTACTTAACTATAAACAAACAAAGGTGTATCTGCGTATAGCCGACAGACTAGAGTTAAGGTTGCTAACAAGAGCACCCACCGCCAACTCTGGAGTTAATCATGTCTGATCGAACAGTGGGATTTAACCATCACTCTTATGGTGTATCCACGATCCTAAAGTACATAGTATGTTTTCCTGTTAAGGGTCACAAACCATGAAATCTCGAATCCACAGTCCGGGCACGCTGAAAAATTCCATGCCCAACCTGATACGCAACGGTTCACAAGACTTTGATTATTTTAATTCAAATAAATAATTTCTGGTTTGGAATATAATCAAAGTTCTTAGATATGATAGTTTTACTTGTTTTTCTCGAAAGATAAACCGAGTTTTAATATTTTTAATACACAACTAACATAAAATACAAAAGAAATATAACATTATCGAAACTTCGAACTTGAAATATTCAACTTAATCAGCCCACAAAAACCATACGTTATCTATTGACATTGTTTCCTTTTGTAATGCTATCAGCATTTTAGGTGAGCAGGTTTTAGTTGTTTCAGCTACAACAAATACAGCTTTCCACATAACTATACAAAATATATCAAAATAAATTGAAATATTCAACTTAATCAGCCCACAAAAACCATACTTTATCTATTGACGTTGTTTCCTTTTGTAATGCTATCAGCATTTTAGGTGAGCAGGTTTTAGTTGTTTCAGCTAAAACAAATACAGCTTTCCACATAACTATACAAAATATATCAAAATAAATTGAAATATTCAACTTAATCAGCCCACAAAAACCATACTTTATCTATTGACGTTGTTTCCTTTTGTAATGCTATCAGCATTTTAGGTGAGCAGGTTTTAGTTGTTTCAGCTAAAACAAATACAGCTTTCCACATAACTATACAAAATATATCAAAATAAATACATTTAGCCAATTTGCGCTATTGACTGGCAAAAAAAAAAAGAAACAGTAGAAGCGTTTTAACTGCGTATTTTCACATCGTATCTGTGTGTCCGTTTTAAATGCGTATTTTAACATCGTATCTATTTGTCTGATGGGAAGGAGGAGGTTCGAGATTTCAAGCCTCGAGATAACTTTCAGAGACACAAAGATTGAGTGAAACCGTGTCAGCTTACTTGATATATTGGAAGTTTCGACCTCGCGTAACTGCTCGACAAAGAGAAGGCAGTCAATCAGTAGCGCCCTCCGCCTACATGGCTACAATTACACTCATATCACCTCCACAGCCGAAAGTGCGTGCAGACCGTTTTCATTGGCATGTCGAGGCTCGAACCTTGATCCTTCGGATCCGCAACACGGCACGCTAACTATTAGAACACATCTACCCATCTAGCTTACTAATTATGACGTTTCAGTTTCTGATTTGACGTTGAAAAATTATGACATCATCCATCTTATCATGTGTAAATAGTTATAAGATATGAACAGAAAAAAAGTTTGTTTTTTTTAAGTTGATAGATTAAGCTGAGTTGCCCTGTAAGTATTTCATGCTTGTACGATAATGTGATATATGGAAAAGAAATATTATTAAATTCTTGTTTGCAGTGAATTAAAGTTATACGTATATTTTATTCCCAAATCCAAGAATCGTTGTATTGATTTAGTCATGGGCAATTTAATAATTTCGGTCATTTGATTACAAAAAGGTTGAAAATTTCTCGACAGCTTGTTCATCGTTATTTCCCTTCTTGTTTTTATTGAATGGAAAACAAACAATTGCTAATTGTTGTACCAAATTTGATCCATATTTCCGTGTTTAATATATGTACCTATTTTGATTAAACAGAATTAGATCTTTTTTTTTAGCCAAGATGACATAAACTAGTCATTAAAATACTGAGATGCTGAGTAAAATAGAAATTTCAAAAAAATTAAAATACTGAGTTTTTAATTATTGTCTTTTTGTGTTCTTTCTTGCAGATCATGATACTTTGTTTACTCAGATCAGAAACTGCGAAAAATAAACACCGAATATATCAAATATATTCTAATAAGTGTATCCCTATTTCTGTATGTCGTAACGCTCTTTGATATTACGATCAAGAAATAACTTAAACAAAAGCTCGAAACATTTCCCCATTACTGTTAGAAACAAGAGGGAATCCTCAATAGCCGAGACACTTGAAATTCTTTTTGGTTTTTAGGATTAGAGCAAATTAATCTAAGAGACCTTTTTTTCCTTTTTATTACATATATTTTTGTGCGCCAGCAATACCAAGCGTGGAGCGCACGTTTATCCGATTCCATTTTATTACTCATCAGGATCTTTACCAGCCTACCCTCAAATTGAAATTCTTTTAGGCAGGATTAGAGTAAATTAATCTAAGAGACCTTGGACTTGATCGAAAGGGTCTGATCTCCTGATTTCAAAACTGTAATTAGATCTCAAATCGGTCAAGAGGTGACGGATCTATGGGCTAAAAGTTTGTACTTGAAAAAACACACCAAAAAACTGAGAGCCATTCTATGAGCCGCTACGCCGCGGCTAAAAAATGTCCACTACAGTTGAAGTGTGTTGTTTAATTAACTTATACTAATAATAACTGCGAAATAATTAGTTATTGTTTGTACATTATAATACGGTAAGTTGATATATATACTGACTTTTAAAACTCGACTAAGACAAATGGAGGTTCAATCCAGGTAGATTTATATGTTTAATTAATTTTAATAATATACTATATGCAAATTTATTGTATCTAGATTAAATGAATTAAGCATTTTTAGAGTGGTAAACATTAATGTTGCTGTTATCATTTTTGTCTTCTTGCTCTTTCCCAGCATCAAAATCACAACGCTTAACTGGACTAAGCGCAATGTGTTCAAGTTTTAATTAATATCAAGATAAAGGTAGTTTATTTTAGAAAATAAATAACGTATATAATAAAAAATAAATCTGAACATTTTGTTTGGAAAGCAATTATCATTTTAAGCAAAGAAAATAAAATATTGCTGTTTTGTGACAAAAGGTATTAGTTTTCCGATTAAATATGTAGATGCAAAGTAGTGAGTCCTGGACTAATCAAGTCATTAGAAGAAAAAGGGCTTTTAGACATATTGGGTCTTAACACAGATATTCCTAATGCTATAATGCAACTTTTATTATGTTTGTAAACATATCTAGACACTTGTAACTGAAGCAAGCAGAAACATGAATATTAAAAAAGATGGCCAAGAGTCTCCCAGTTTTTCGTGTTTAACTTACAATATATATCTTTAACATTAACACCTATACGGGGTTTACCTTTTTGTATGACTTGGTTTACTTGGCTGACCCCTTTATTTTAACTTTTCTGTTTTTATACATGTAAAATATTTTAATCAGATAACAAAATACAGAAATTCCATTAAAAGTTTTCATAAAAATTTGCTTTTAAAATGTTATAAATAGTAATCAAAGGCTAGAAGCAAAAGGTTTTTACACGTGCTAGTCATATTTACTAACGCTATGAATGTTCACTGGAGATAATACATAAACTAGAAATATAGCAAATATATATATGTATAGACGAAGAGTTGTTGAAGATTAGAATTTTGTTTTTAAGCACAAAGCTACAAAATGGCCCTTTTGAGCTGTATCCACTGCAGGGATAAAGCACCAAGTTTTAGCATTACAGCTCAAAATTGAGCCAATAGAGGCCTTATAATTAGTGAGTATCATTATATATAAAATAATGTGTTAAAAACGTATTTGCAAAATTTGGAGCTTAAACAAACTTGGACGAGAAGAGAGTAGAGCAAGAAGAAAATATGTTTTGTCTGCTTTAAAATAAATTCTTAGTAAGATAAAATGTAGACTATATATAATCTAAACAATCTTAAGGGCCATTTTTGATGTGATGGTACTTTTATTAATATATATATAAATATTTCGCAGTACGCTAGTGGTCAAAGCATTGACAGCCAGCCCATCATGTAGCTTTACGCTGAAACAAAGTTACGTTTGATGATTACTGCTTTAGCGCCATCTGTTAGGTATGTCTTTTACTAGCCAAACGTTTCATTTATAAACAATATACATTTAACAGAATTAATCCTATGAATAAATCTGACTTTATTTCAAATACCTGCCTTCGATACGTTTAGAAATTGATTTGTAATTTAATTGAATAAATCATTAATCATCTTGCTACAGTTTTTTTTTGTTATTCTAATCAACTTAAAAATTTAAAAAAAGTTAAGATCTTATTTGCCAAAACTCGGTGCACTATTTCGAAACAACGACCCACGCATACAAAGAGTAATACTTAGTAAATATTCCTTAAAATGATTTCTTTCGTTTCATTTGCGCTCAGAGTCTTCCATAATATCTGTTAAGTAACTTGAAATCGTATAGGTATGTATTTTATTTTTGATATTGCAGGAATACTGAGGTCGATGTACCGATAAAATCTTAAACTAAACCTATATGCTGCATTCGAAACTTATGTACGTAAGCTGTTGCCTAGGTTACAAAGTAGTGATAAAACACACACCTGGAGCTATACTTACAGTAAAGTCAATGCTACTTATTTTTGAAAATATCCTTTCGTGTTATTAACTTATGTTTTATTGCGACAAATACCTAGACGGTGCTTTATCGTCCTGACGCCGTCCGAGTTGCCGTCACGTATCACTGACGTAAAGTTAAAAATCATTTTTTGATGTTAAAAGCGACTATTTTCATGTTGTACTGAAATGAAATACTTATTATTTTATTCAAACTTTGTACGACTGAAAATAATACTGTTGTTCTTGTTTTTTCCTTTCACATCGTTCATTTTAAGCTCAAGAAAATGAGTCCATTACCTGTAAACATAACACGACTTTCCTAGATAAAAGACTTAACCTAATGTTGTATAATCATAAAATAAGATAGTATGCCTTTAATTGGTTTCAGAATTCCCTTGAAGTGATTGATTATGTCAATCAAAACTTGAGAATTTATGAAATGCATTTTACTCTGGAAACTCAAAAGAAAATGAAACTAAAACAATCACTCGTACATGCTATCTGCAAAAATAAACTCAGAGCTTTTTATAGTTTAATAATAATTAGAAACAAAATCTTAAAACAGTCAGTCGTATTTGCATTCTGAAAAATAAACTCAGAGCTTTGTATAATTTAATAATAATTAGAAACAAAATCTTAAAACAGTCAGTCGTATATGCATTCTCAAAAATAAACTCAAAGCTTTTTATAATTTAATAATAATTAGAAACAAAATCTTAAAACAGTCAATCGTATATGCATTCTGAAAAATAAACTCAGAGCTTTGTATAATTTAATACTAATTGGAAACAAAATCTTAAAACAGTCAGTCGTACATGCTATCTGAAAAATAAGTCCAGAGTTTTGTACAATTTAATAATAATTGGCGGCCCGGCATGGCCAGGTGGTTAGGGTCACACCAAACATGCTCGCCCTTTTAGCCGTGGGGGGCGTTATAATGTGACGGTCAATCCCACTATTCGTTGGTAAAAGAGTAGCCCAAGAGTTGGCGGTGGGTGATGATGACTAGCTGCCTTCCCTCTAGTCTTACACTGCTAAATTAGGGACGGCTAGCGCAAATAGCCCTCGTGTGGCTTTGCGCGAAATTCAAAAACACACAATAATAATTGGAAATCAAATCTTTCGTGATGAGCAAAATATATCTTCTGAAACGGCAAGACTTACTAGTAATTAATAAATCTGTCGAATACAAAATTTATCTATCTGAGCGATTAAATAATATTGTAATTTAAATACGTCATAGAGAATGTAATTAATAGAAGGGTATTGGCTGGAATGATTGCACGTGTATGACGTAATGCTAGAATTTTCATTCTGTAGGCCATGTATAGATATATACGAATTTTTAAATAAAACAATTATTTTATGGCAGTTTTGTAAGTCCATGTGGATTTACAGAAATTTTCCACTTAACAGCGAGGTGGATTTACGGAAATTTCACACCTAATAGCGAGGTGGATTTACGGAAATTTCACACCTAATAGCGAGGTGGATTTACGGAAATTTCACACCTAATAGCGAAGTGGATTTAGGGAAATTTTACACCTAATAGCGAGGTGGATTTACGGAAATTTCACACCTAATAGCGAAGTGGATTTACGGAAATTTTACACCTAATAGCGAGGTGGATTTATGGAAATTTACCACTACACCGCATTTCTAACAGTCACTTTCAAAGAGTGAAAGTCACTCTTTAAAATAAACTTAATTTAGATGATTAAATATATATATGTATAAATAGAAGAACAAACTAACGGGAACATGTTCCCACTACAAATGTCGCTGCAATATTTAAATCATACAAGTATTACACCATTTATGTAAACAAAATAGGTTTTTTAGATAAGTTAAATTGAAAATCTCCCCAACCGTGGTTTATATATATAAAGATATGTACAATATTTTCTTTTCTCCCAGACACTGAAATGCACATATATTTCTGAAGACGGAAAATACGAAATCGAGCGAGATTCGAACACAGCCATGCTTATCCAAAAGGCAGTTTTAAAAAACTCAGTTTTTAAGTCATAACTCACAGCTTCCACTTCGTTTGGCTTTTAAGAAGGAAGAATGAGAAAGTTTTCGAACTATTAAGTTTCATCTTTTCTTGACAGATGCGATGTGCTCTTCCCAGATTAAGCTTGCAACTGGATAAATTTTAGGATTGGCACACAGTTTTTAAAGAAATGAAACCTGGGACCGAACTACTATTATTTTTTAATTGAGTTATAAACTTATTTTTATCTGTAGTATATAAATTTAAGTTCCTTCTACTTACTGAAAATATCTTTCGATTTCAAATACACTACCTTTCTTATTAAGATTAATAAATTATTATTTATAGCTAGTCTAACAAAAAACAACAACACATTTTGTATCAATATAAGGTCACATAATACTTTTAATTATTCTAAGGCCCGAAGTATGATTAATTAAGTTCTTCCGTGTAATGGAGCTCTTGATTTCGGAGCTGGCGCGCTTCGTTCGGGCCATGCGATACCGCTAACTATTCCGTGGGTGCGTTATTAGTGTGACAATCAATCCTTTTGCATGGATGGTGAATAGTAAAATGTTGCTGACTGGTTAATAGTGCAAAATTAAGGACTGCGGCAAATAACCTTAGTAGCTTTGCTATAAATACAAAATACAAATACAGTTAAACATAACATATTTGCCATAAATATAAATAAAAATAATTAGATTTCCACAAATGTTCACTCATTATCCTGGAAAAGTATTTTTTTTGCTCTGTTTCATAGAGTATGTGTTTTTCTTTGGTATTGGGCTCTTTTTTTTTAACCCCGTGAGTTTCATCAAACCTTAAAAGTTTTCGTTTTGTACAGAATGAACTTATTTTAAACGTAATATTTGATTAATGGCTAAGATGTCTTATACATCTTTGATGGCTTTAGTTAAGTCATTCGCTTACTTTAGATGAGACTCTGATGTATATTTAAAATTACCAATCACATTTTAGGAATAGTTCTGGAATGGAAATATTCAAACCTTTTTTCTTTTTTTTTTGCGTATCTAATTCCAAAAGAAATATTTGACACATGTTACAACGATACCAAAGATTTTGTCTACAGGGAATGAAAATTAATTTAATGTTACCAATAAATATTAATCTCCTCTTGTTTTGATACCAAGCGTCTCCACCAATGGTCTCCAAAAATGTCGGTTTTTCGCGTTAGCCACCTACAGACTTACCGCTGATCCACTAAGGGACATTAAGTTATATAATACTTTTTATGTAGTTTGCATTATCTAATGATTTTAAATTGATTAAACTCTGTATACGTTAGCGAAATCACAGTAATTTTATGTCTGAAAATAAAATGGCGGGAACCTATTCTGTGAAACAGTTTTAAATACACCACAAGGTTACCCGTGTAAATTACCACGACAGAGATCCACAATGAATCTCCATTTTTAACAAAGAGTCAAAACTTTTATCTTTCAAACACAATACTGTGTACAAACGTGATTAATCAAGAGTTTAATAATTTTGCTTTAGATTACTAAGACATTATCACGAGAAGCTCCTAATGCCTTTTCAAACCATAGATGACTGGACCGGGGGGGGGGGTGCACATGTCTCCAATTTTGACTCGATAGCGAAGTGCCCCTTTGAAGAAACTTGCGTATAACTGTCACGGAAAGCCACTGTTTTAGTTTTGAATTGAAAGGTAACGATTAGCTTATCAAATAAGGTGCCCACCTCCCGCCCCTCCAAATGAAAATATATGTTTCACTGTCTATGTTTCCAACACCTTTCACGCTGGTACGCATGGTCAGCTGGAGTAAAATGAGCTCATTCCTACACTTGCAGATTACTAGAATGTGCTGAAGGACCATACAAGACAACGAAAGAAATATACCATCTATTATATGATTTTCTACGAGTCTTCCGTTCAAGTGATGATTATGCCTAGATATCGTCATCTTTTAAATTCAGATCACAATTTCAACAATTTATATATATGTTTCTATAAAAATAAACAATTGTAAACAGATGTCTTCTCGCTAGAAACTTGAAGAACATATTATTGTCCACACCTTACTCTTAAATCAAATTATAATGTTTTTGCTTCTTATTTTGAGTTACTAGATGTTTGCATTAAACAAAATTCTGATCGGTCAGTTTAATTTGTTTAAGTAAGTGTTTCTTCCAAGCTTTTAAAATGTTTGAAAAATTAAGGTATTTTTTTGTACGAACATTAGTTCTCATCAAAAAGTTCCGTATCGTATTAGAATAGGCAGAGATATAACCTCATATACCATCTCTAACCAATTATAAACATGGAATATTCACTTTGTATCGTTAACAAAGAATTCCTAAAATTGCTAACTGATTTAAAGAAAAAAAAAGATAAACTCTTAAGAATGTTTACAGAACGTACAAAAAAGGTAACGGTAAATGTACGGACTTACAACGCTAAAATTCGGGGTTTGATTCTCTGCAGTGAACATACCGCAGAGAGCCCATGGTGTAGCTTTGCGCTACAACATAATCAACAACCTATGGTCTAAAAGCAATCTAATATATATGAAAATCTGGTGTAAAATATTAAAATATAAACTTATTTAAGAAATTCTGAAAAAGTTAGGTCAATTAAAACATTTTTTGTTAATAAAAGTCTTCTGCATAGCACTATAAAAATAGAATAATATTTACATGAGTAGATTAATTTCGTATATCTGTTTTAGTATTGATCAGCCATTTACAATTAGGCCTACCGTTAATATAATCAAAGAAGAAGAAGAACAGCAGAAGCACATCTGGTCCTCCGAGAACGAATCAGACTTTCAGTCAAGGATTCTCTTAACGCTTCGCTGCAAGTGATTGCAGACTTTGACGATGACAACAGTGTAAACATTGAATCTTGAGTTGTCACATGCTGTACCATTTCGATGTACACTCCGTAATCATTGCGTTATCGAACGATTCAATGCTACGTGAGCTGATAGTTTAACACTCTCATAACGACTGAGCTTACAAAACGGTGGAATAAAGTGACTTACTGGCTTTACGTTATCGAAATGTCTGCAGGTAGAGATAACAGTTTCTAAGCTATACTCTACTTTGTGAATCATTATTACATTTTGTATTTTCCTATTTTTTAAGTATTTTGGTTCGCCATTAATTTCATGTTTATATATTTGTTTTGTTTTCCAAAATTTATTCCATTGTAGCTTTTCCATACAACAGCGTAAATACATTGTAGCTTTTCCATACAACAGCGTAAATACATTGTAGCTTTTCCATACAACAGCGTAAAAACATTGTAGCTTTTCCATACAACAACGTAAATACGTATTTTCAAATGATTACTTTATTTGACGCTAAGTTCTCAAAAACAATATATATACTCCGTGTAATAAAAATAATTATTGTTTGTAGTTAAGCATAAAGCTACACAATGGGCTATCTGTGTTCTTCCCACCACGAGTATCGAAACCCGACAGTGAAACATACCGCTGTGCCACTGGGGAGCACAAAAGGGAAGGCAGCTAGTCAACATCACCCACCGCCAACTCTCATGGGCTACTCATTTACTAATGAATAGTGGGTTTGTTTGTAATTAAGCACAAAGCTACACAATGGGCTATCTGTGTTCTTCTCATCACGGGTATTGAAACCCGGATTCTAGCGTTGTAAGTCCGCAGACACACCACTGTGCCATTGGGGGGCATAAATAATGGGACTGATCGTCACGATATAACGCCACCACGGCTGAAGAGGATACGAACCCGCGTAATGCGAGGCGAGCGCCTTAACCGAAAGGCCATGCTAGGCCTATAAAGAAAAATAATGAAATATTAATTTACCTAAATACCTGACAAGTATAATCACACTTCAATAAATTTTACCCCAACGTTTTGTCATATGCTTACCGGTAAATTGTTATCAAAAATGTTTGATAACAGAGAAGCTAAATATATATATATATCAAAGTAATTAGTTTGAAAATAAGTTATAAAATAACGAAGGCAATCCTGTATGGCAAAATGGCTATAAATGCTTAATGCCATAATGTTTAAGTCTGTAGGGATTAGAAAATACTGAATCATCAGCTGAGTGCCTTCGTTCTTATCAACTTTTTTCGGTCGTAATCTTGCTAATATCCCTCGAGATTCGGCCAACTTAGGAGAATAATATTCGGAAGTGTAATTATAATAAAAATAAAATAAATTAACTCACACGATTTAACCACTCTATCCGCGAGTTTTATCACACTACGTTTAAAAAAGTGGAATAGGTTATTGGTTATAAAACAAAAATGTATACCAGTTCTTTGCTATTAAAGAACATCACAGTATTTCCTTAAGCTAATTATTAATCTTTTGATAAGTCCCGCCCTCCTATATTTACACGAGCGTACATGCACTAGTAACGGGAATTACAAAAATCGTTAAAGTTGATAATTAAAAAAGACGCTAGGCGCCTATCCGGATAACTATACTCATGTACGGACACTAATCCCTCACGTGCATCATTCTAACAAATCGTTACTCGAACAAATGCGTGTAACCAATAAAAAAAACAAAAAACAACTGATTTCCTGACATCTAAAGTTCACCTCACCTCCACACGTTCAGTTGTAAGTGTGTTATAAGTGTAACATTTAATTCCACTATTCGATTAGAGTAGCCGCATAGACGTCGAGTGCTGATGACTGGTCATCAGCTCTAAATAAGGGCTAGGTATGCCTGAATCTAAGGGGTCTCTCACGTTTTCAATAAGGTGACATGTTGTAGGACCATATCAAATACCATACCAATAAACTCCCTTATTGTCAAGATATCAAACAGACGTACATGGTCAATATGATTTACCCATGTCTCTCATAATTGTGTATAAATTGATCAACTTTTAATTCATTGTTTTTTTGACTAAAATATTACCACGCATGTTAATAAGAAATGTGATAAAAGCTAAGCGTACATAATACGCTTGTTTGTTTATAATTAAGCACAAAGATGCACACTGAGCTATCTGTGCTCTGCCCACTACTGGTATCGAAACCCGGATTCTAGCGTTGTAAGTCCGCAGACATACCACTGTGTCACTGGGGGGGGGCACCCCGTTGGCAGTCAAACAGCAAATTTGAGGATTCGGGTATACGTTACTATAAAGTGTAGCATGAAGTAACACTTAAAAAAGCAAACAAATAATATTTATGCATGTATGTTAACAATACAATATTGGTTAAATAAGTTGTAAAGTATATTTCAAAAACGTCACATTAATGCATTAGAAAGAGAGGTTATAGACTTGTGACGCGTATAGAGCGAGTCACTTGACGCGAAAGCAGTATTGCCCGTGCATATGGTCAATTTGAGGAAAAGTCAACTAGAAATAAATAAATAAGGACAAACTTTAGAACCAGCTGATGCGTATGTTTGGATACAATAACGATCACGCTAATATGTTGACTTAATAAATAATGAAATGACAGATACATAACCTAACACTAATTTCACGCTACGTTATACGAAACGTTATAAAACTTTAACAGATAGGTTAGGAAGGAGTAATAAATGGATTATAGTAGCATGTTCGATAAATTACTAGTTGTGTTCAATTTTACACCAAATTGCCTAGGATATTACGTCATTAAATATGTGATAGTTTAAACTGTGGCGTAATATTCAAGTCTATTATTGCAAGCTGGATCACAATATTATAATAAGTAAAACAAAAACATGTCTACTATGAAAAAGATAATTTTTTTACACTCTTTGAACTTCGTTAAAGATATTTAAGATCATGTGTTTGAGGAAATTGGAAAGATCCAGTTGATTTTACACATTACAAATACTGGCGAGAATGTTTCAAACCCTAAACTCTTGTCCTTCTCCGTATTCATTGTTTTTAAAGATATTTTGTACATAATATTTCAGAACACTGATGACAAAATTATTAACTGTGATCAACCATCAGCAGGGCCAGATTAAGAGTGTATAGGATCTACCAGGGACAGTTTAAGGGTGTGTGAGACCTACCAGAGCCAGAGTAAGGTGTGTGTGTGTGTGTGACCTACCAGGGCCAGATTAAGGGTGTGTGTGACCTACCAAAGCCAGATTAAGGGTGTGTGTGGGACCTACCAGGGCCAGATTAAGGGTGTATGGGATCTACCAGAGCCAGATTAAGGGTATGTGTGGGACCTACCAGGGCCAGATTAAGGTGTGTGTGACCTACCAAAGCCAGATTAAGGGTGTATGTGGGACCTACCAGGGCCAGATTAAGGGTGTGTGTGGACCCTAATAGAGCCAGATTAAGGGTATGTGGGACATACCAGAGCCAGATTAAGAGTGTATGGGACCCACCAGAACCAGATTAAGGGTGTGTGGGAGCTATCAGAGACAGTTTAAGGGTGTGTGTGTGTGTGTGACCTACCAGGGCCAGATTAAGGGTGTGTGTGGAGCTATCAGAGACAGTTTAAGGGTGTGTGTGTGTGTGTGACCTACCAGGGCCAGA
>NW_013666396.1:364127-367007 GCF_000517525.1 Limulus polyphemus
ACAAATCAGTGAAAATAATGCCAAGATGCGCCAACCGTGGGGTTACAGTACTAAAATTGTCATCGGTAAACGAAAATGTTTTATTTCGCTATACCTATATACCAGAATAATCTATAACGTTGAATAAATAGTCTAGATTGAAAGGTCACAGTTTCTATTGTTTTGTAGTTGATCTTAGCACGTTTATTTACACGTTTCATAAAACCCCAATAACCAACCACAGTGGAATAAGATGTTACAGATAGCTTTGGCGCTTTGCGCTATAAAACCCCAATAACCAACCACAGTGGAATAAGATGTCGCAGACAACCCTGGTGCTTTGCGCTATAAAACCTCCAATAACCAACCACAGTAGAATAAGACGTCACAGATACTCTGGTGCTTTGCGCTATAAAACCTCCAATAACCAACCACAGTAGAATAAGACGTCACAGACAACTCTGGTGCTTTGCGCTATAAAACCTCCAATAACCAATCACAGTGAAATAAGACGTCACGGACAACCCTGGTGCTTTGTTTTTTAAAACCCCAGTAACCAACCACAGCGGAATAAGATTTCACAGACAGACCTGGCGCTTTGAACCATAAGACCTCAGTAACTAACCAGAGTGAAATAAGATGTCGCAGATAGCCCTGGTGCTGTGAACCATAAGACCTCAGTAACTAACCAGAGTGAAATAAGATGTCGCAGATAGCCCTGGTGCTGTGAACCATAAGGCCCCCAATAAACCAAACTGAATGTAATAGGATCTCTCACTTTCGAAGTTGATAGCAGTAGACTCGCTGTGTAATTTAAACTTTCGGAACGGTTTCTTCAGTTTCTTGTTTTTTTAGAATCGTGTATAAGTTTATAACAAACAAGTTCTCTTTTGTTTGACAGTCTGGTAAAACTATAGGAATGCATGTCGAAAAATATCTTCTAGTTCATCACTGTAAACAATACTTGAGTTTATAAGTAGGATTTCAGTGTTAGGCGAACCTGAAAATTCTGTTGAGAATCAAACTTTTGCTTGAAAAGTGACGTATGCGTATTGGAAACGTATAGGAGCAGTGGAAAGTGAATCCATTGGAGTATAAAATGTTTCAATTCGATACTTATCTTTAGTTGCCTGATCAATTTCTACGTTGTTCATGGTATCAATGTCTTTTCTCCATCTAACTCTTTTACTTTCTGTTAGATCTCTGTGTATGTGGACAAGTTCCACTACCATACAGGCCAGACGTGGCCGAGTGGTTAGCGTGCATGGAAGGTGAATTCGAGGGTTCTTGGTTCGCAATCGTTGGCGTAAAAAACTCACCCCGCTCATTCGGCACTATAAAAGTAAGAGTCTAAAACCGTCTGTGTAAAATAAAAAGTAGCTAATTAATCGGTGGAACGTTTTAGACATAAATAATATTTTTGATCCCGAGAAAAACGATCAGTTTTGACAGATGGCGTTAAAAACCAAAAATTATTTAAAAGAGTTAAACATTGGTATTTTACAAGAAAATGTAACATTAGTAGCAGCAGGAAGAGACTAAAGTGTTTTATTATACGATATAGATCTGAACTTAAAGCGGGGCTCCTCTAACAAGTAGGATACTAGCCCTAGCTCAGTAAAGTCCGTGCGTTGGTCCAGTTCTGACCACTCAGTTTATTAAATTAAACTAATTCTTTTTTTATTAGCCACGTAAAAATTGTTTAATTGAATTTTGCGTAAAGCCACTAGCGGGCGACAGCCCTCACAAATTTTAAAATGATAGACTATAGATAAGGCAGCTAGCCAACATCACTCACCACCAATTCTTAGGCTACTTTTTACCAACATACTATAGGATCTAACGTAAGTGAGATGGAGGAAAATTACGTATTTTCCAAGTATCCCAGGAGAAACAAACTCCCAAATTCCTACCATGTCTAAAGAAAGAGGGAATTGGCAGATTGCGAGTCGAGCGCCTTAATAACCAAACCATGCCAGGTCTCCATATTGAAGAAATCATGCATTAGATTTAAGCATAGATTGATAAATATGAAAAAAAAAAAAATTAAGGTAAATAATTATCTAATTCAATGATGCCGCCTTGCCTAGAAACATTTTAAACATAGTAGTACTATACATAGTAGTAATTAGAATTTAATTTAGTTATTGTTTGTTTGTTATAGATTTCGCGCAAAGCTACACGAAGGCTATCTGCGCTAGCCCTCCCTAATTTAGCAGTGTAAGACTAGAGGGAAGGCAGCTAGTCAGCACCACCCACCGCCAACTCTTGGGCTACTTTTTTACCAACGAATAGTGGGATTGACCGTCACATTATAACGCCCCTACGGCTGAAAGGGCGAGCATGTTTGGTGGGACGAGGATTCGAACTCGCGACCTGCAGATTACGAGTGCCCTAACGACCTGGCCATGCAGGACCTCGTGTATCTGTACCAGATGATTAGCAAACGTCTTTATTTGTTTTTAGTTTGCTTTGAAAAGTCAATAAAAAATCTTATATACATAAAAGCCATAAATATCCGAACTCTTTTAAGAAGTGCAGTTACCGGAAAAAAAAAGCCAATAGAAATAAAGTTGCTTGGAAACATGCAAGGCTAATATAGAGCTACAAGGTAAAGTCATGAAATAAATTGTTTTGTGTCCGAAGTCTGCAACTTTGTTAAAGAAAACCAAATTGGAGGGGAATTGACATTTTCAACGTGAATCGCACCTTCTGCGCAAGTACACAAAATGGTCAGGTCAGAGATCTCTAGATTTCAAGTATAGCCATTCTTAATTTTGAGCTACTGGCCAAGAAACCCAGTGGTCAACCAGCAGTATTCGCCACCACCAGGGCCGAATTAAAGTTTAATGAGCCCTCAGGCTCAGGTATTGTTTGGGAATAATAATAATAACACACTCT
>NW_013666396.1:367179-369633 GCF_000517525.1 Limulus polyphemus
TTGAGTGCCTTAACTAGATTCCAGAAAGACAGAGAATATTGTGAGAAAAAACCCGTAAAACCCTACTGTCAAATATGAATTTTAAAATATTGTGTACATTGTTAAAAAGCGAAATTTAAAAGTTGTAAAACAATGTGTAAAGCGGGAAGACACGAAAATTTAAAACCATGTTATCGTTTTGAGTGCCTTAACTAGATTCCAGAAAGACAGAGAATATTGTGAGAAAAAACCCGTAAAAACCCTACTGTCAAATATGAATTTTAAAATATTGTGTACATTGTTAAAAAGCGAAATTTAAAAGTTGTAAAACAATGTGTAAAGCGGGAAGACACGAAAATTTAAAACCATGTTATCGTTTTGAGTGCCCTAGAAAAATGTATTTTATGGTTAAAGATTGAGTATTAGTTTTTCTTTATTTATAATAAATGACAACTGATGAATACACCAATTTAGTAAAATAATACACCAATTTAGTACAATAGTACACCAATTTAGTACAATAATACACCAATTTAGTACAATAATACACCAATTTAGTACAATAATACACCAATTTAGTACAATAATACACCAATTTAGTACAATAATACACCAATTTAGTACAGTAATACACCAATTTAGTACAATAATACACCAATTTAGTACAATAATACACCGTAAAACTCTAGCATTAATAAAGAAAAGAAAATAACTCCAAAAATATTTAATTCACTTAACTGTTGTTTATGGGCATCCGACGTTCATGGTAGTGATTTGATCGATAAATTTCGCTTTGTTGGAAACGACAGAAGAGTTCTTTTCCATGGTCATTATCTACCGTTTGGTTCGAGACGCACGTCGGCTGATTGATTACCATCACTAGTCAGTGCATCCAGGGGAAAAATTCCCTTTATCCAAGGTGTTCATTCTGAATCACTAGAGTCGGTAAAAAGATTCCATTTCGTTTGTAAGAGTTCTCTAAAAAATAAAAAGACAACTGGTTTGTTTTGGAATTGTTATCGATTTCTGTTTCATAAATCAAACTCTACACAATATTCGAATAAAATGCATTAACCTAACAACATAAATATATATTAACCTAACAACATAAATATATATTAACCTAACAACATAAATATATATTAACCTAACAACATAAATATATATTACCTAACAACATAAATATATATCAACTTAACAACATAAATATGGATTGTTACATAAATAAGAGATAGTGTCTACAGATACGTACAGAACATTTTAGATGTGTAGTGGTTAAACAAATAGACATCTACATAATGATTGTAAACAAAACCCCAGCAAGTCGTTTTTCTAAATTTCAATCATTTTAAATATGGATTTTTTTTTTTATAATCACCCTGTAGTAAAGAATTAGTAAATACATGTTTATTAAATAAATAATTTGGTTAATAGATAAAATTCGCAGATAATTAATTATGTGATAGACAAGTATCCGTTTTGAGAAATAAAAAATATATTTTTTTTAGTTCTTCAATACCTAATTTTGAAAATAGTTGTATTAACTAATCGTCCGGCCCGGCATGGCCAGGTGGTTAGGGCGCTCGACTCGCAATCTGAGGGTCGCGGGTTCGAATCCCACCAAACATGCTCTCCCTGTCAGCCGTGGGGGCGTTATAATGTGACGGTCAATCCCACTATTTGTTGGTAAAAGAGTAGCCCAAGAATTGGCGGTGGGTGGTGATGATTAGCTGCCTTCCCTCTAATCTTACACTGTTAAATTAGAAACAGCTAGCGCAGATAGCCCTTGTGTAGCTTTGCGCGAAATTCAAAACAAACATTAATCGTCTGACCAATTACACTTTTGTTGTTAAAAAAATACATAATAATTTGTGATGAAGTCTTGTCACTCATCCATGAAGCTGAACGGATTGTACTAAATTGGAAATTGCTCTTGGTAAGAAATACTTTAATAAATGCTTGTATCGTTTAAAATCTCTTGGTGTATTATTGTACTAAATTGGAAATTGCTCTTGGTAAGAAATACTTTAATAAATGCTTGTATCGTTTAAAATCTCTTGGTGTATTATTGTACCAAATTGGAAATTGCTCTTGGTAAGAAATACTTTAATAAATGCTTGTATCGTTTAAAATCTCTTGAAGTATGTTTACCGAGGTGTGAAATCCTTACATCAGTATATGTTACATACCACCCTGGTTAACTGCAGATCAGCTAATCTTATTGCTTTAATCCATACGGATTTTTTTCCATTTTAGTAAGTCTGGGCGAGTTCTTGTGGTTAGTGTGTCGAGCTGAAAATCATAGAGTCTGGGGTTCGCTCCGTGATACCGCTGTACACGCTTCGCATTTTCAATTATGGGCTGGTTATAAAAATGATAAACAATTCCGCTTTTGGGTTCCAACAACCTAAAAATAACTGTTGCAGCAGCCAGTACCGGATTAACGCATAGGGCACCTAGCTCCGGCCTACGGTA
>NW_013666396.1:369718-383383 GCF_000517525.1 Limulus polyphemus
CTAGTTGGAGGCTTACAATCGATGAAATTAAAAGAAACAAGTAATACCGTTTGTCTTTCGATAAGAAAACTATCCTCGGTTAATCAATGCTCCTTTCCGCCATATTTTATCCACAAAATTCATCATATTTCTTTAAAAGTTTTTATTTAAGGAAGACGTAGAGACTCAATTATACAGGAAAAACACTCGAGCAAAGGCTAGAACTACAGATAAACTAAAATGGATTGTTCCAAATAAACAAACCATTGTATCTAATTAAAAGCGATTACAAAGAGAGAAAGTAAACATATAAAATCTGTGTGATAATGCAACAATATTAATAACTAGTGATGAACAAGTATTTATTAACATTTTGTTAAGCACAAAATGGACTACCTGTACTATGCCGACCACGGGTATCGAAACACAAATTTAGGGGTTATAAGCCATTATACTATCGAAACACAAATTTAGGGGTTATAAGCCATTATACTTACCCGCTGAGCCACTAGAGGTAAACTTTAGTATAAGTCCACTTTAATAAGGTTATAAGTTCACAAAATGTACCAAATGTCATTTATACAACACTAGTTATCATAACGTAGTTAAACTAAAACCTAAGAAACGTGGCTTTATTGAATGATTTAAGCTGCGATTCATACCAAAGCACAGTAAAATGACTGTTTATTCTCCAAACGTTTTCTGTGTTAAGTCTAATAAAACATCTGTACTATAATTTAAACAACAAAACTTTGGTTTGTAACATCACTCTAATGCGATTCGTGTTAAATTAACCATTTAATCAATTATTTCTCTGTTACTATCACGAGCTGAAATAAGATTTGAAACACATGAATCAGAAAGACGTACCCCGTTGTTTTATCTGTCCTACTCAGTGATGTATTTCTTACATTCTGGAGATTCTGTATCACCTATAGTCGTAATAGAAAAGGACCTAGAATGACCTGGTGGTTAGGGCGCTCGATTCGCAATGTGCTGGTTGCGATTTGAATCCTGTTACCGAACACGTTCGCCCCTTTCAGCGACGATCAATCCCACTTTTTGTTGGTAAGAGTTTGTTTGTTTGTTTGTAGTTAAGCACAAACCTACTCAATGGGCTATCTGTGCTCTGCCCACCACGGGTATCGAAACCCGGATTTTAGCGTTGTAAGTCCGCAGACATACCGCTGTGCCACTGGGGGGCGTTGGTAAGAGAGAGGCGGTGGGTGATGTTGACTAGTTGTCTTTCCTCTAGTCTATCGCTTATAAATTCGGAGCGGCTAGCGCAGATAACCTTCGTGTAGCTTTGCGCGAAACTGAAAAACAAAACAAAAAAAAACACGAACATGATGGAAGTTAAATTGCATTCTATTTTCTTCCCTGATTTCTGCTCATACACAATTAATAACCTTATGTGCAGTCCTTGTTACCGAGTTCGTTTATCAACTTAGGTTCATAGGAATAATGGAGTTTTTGCCGGAAGGGAAAAACGTGTAAGAAAATATCAGAATAATACAATAAATAATCACGTGCGAAGTGTTCAATGTTTTATTTATAAGTTTTTAATTTTACTTTTAGGATACAAACACTTCAGCCCTCCCCTCCCCCCCCCAGTGGCACAGCGGTATGTCTGCGGACTTACACCGCTAGAATCCGGGTTTCGATACCCGTGGTGGGTAGAGCACAGATAGCCCATTGTGTAGCTTTGTGATTAATTACAAACAAACACTGCATCGATTTTAGCAGTTCATTTCACAAATTTCTTTATTTTAAACTTCAAAAAACTATAATGTTGTTCACTGACTGATAACAAAATAAATCAGAGTCAAAATCTACTTTTTAATATATTTTTAAACCTACGAATGGTTTAAGATTACGAAGTTTCAAGAAAAAGAAATAAATTTTCTATTGCATGAAAATTAGAATATAAAGCAGAGTTTTTTTCTATCACAAACTTGATTTGATTTGAAAGAGAAACCCGTCGTCTCTCTGTCTTTTGGAAAAATATTTAGAAAACGTTCTTTTTTTCTATTACGAAAATGAAAAGTTACTATACATTATGTCAGTTTGTTGATTTTTATGTTATTTTTAACACGTCCCTTTCCATTTCTTTTTAAAACTTTTGATATTTGGAATCGAAATATCCTTTTCACCAGAATCAATAAAAACAAAATGAGCATAACACGTGCATAATAAAGAAGCATTGTGATTCGCGTGACAGATTTGCAGATGTAACAGTAGAGTACTTAATTTTCGTTACCAAGAAGAATAACTTAAAACTCCGCGTGAAAACGGCTTATAGAAGAGTGTATGTTGATGACATAAGTACTTCTAACGAAAACGTTCTAAAAGTGTGGATACGAACAGCTTTCTTTTAGCCGGTATCATTTTTTTAAGGGTTACATTTGGTGTCCGTGTATTTACGTTATTAAGATCTCACAAAGTTGCTTATGCAAGGCTTAGACAGTTGGTGATTTTCTCAAAATAAAATCAATTTTGTTTGAATCAGCTAGATAATTAATTTTCCGCACGTTGTCGCTTAGCAATTGTTTTATCAATAGTGACGTAATACGGTAACTATGCATTATCTATCTATCTACTTGTTGGATAAACGGCCAGGTCAGTGATACCCTTGGGGTCAAACATTTGATATTTTCAACTGCGGACTGGAGAAAAAGCAATTAATCGGAATCACTCACTGTTTAAAGCGACTACTCCAAACCGAATAGCGAGATTGACAGTCACTATTATAACAGCTAAAAGTGCAAAGCCTGTTTCTTGATACCACGCCTCGGATCACCCGAAATCCCAGCCACATGGCCACAATCGGGTCTAGAGAAGAAAGGAAAGCAATGATAAAGTTAATACAGTTTTGGTAAAAAACAACAACTTAAGTTGTAAATTTTTAACTTTATGTTAAAAAAAACATAATTCGTCTTTAAACTAGAACGTAAAAACAAAAGTGTTTGAAGATTTTGAAAATTAGGCTGTATAAATACGGAGAGAAAGTGATTAAAACGTCTTTAGAAACATCAATGGATTCATATAAGCTCGACGAAATATGTTGAGAAAATCATGGATGTGGAAAACAGTGTGTTGAAAATCAATGGAAAATGAAGTTTGAAATAAGGTCTGCTAATTAAGATTTAAGTAGCAAGAGATGATACAGTTCATACGGTTAAACAGAGGTTAAGTTATGTTTAAACGATTTTAAGGCCTTACCGCATCGTTACAGTCCAAGTCGTCACGTTTGGCCATGCTCTCTCTGACGACCGTTCATCTTGACAATATCTCTGCAGCGTAGTTTCCACTGTAAAAGGCTCCGTCGAGAAGCTTTGTTTGTTTGTTGGCTTGCTTTAGAGAAAAGTCTCATTGAGCTATCTGCTGTTTCCCACTACGGGGAAATCGAAACCCGGATTTTAGCGTCGAGAAGCAGTCATGTGGAAAGCACATCTCTACTCCCTGCTCGCTTTCCATATTCCATCTAGTGTACGAGGATAACGGTGTTCCATTGTACATTTCAACAGTCCAATCATACAAAAATCCGCAGGTGCTGGATCTGGTGATGTGATCAGTATGCCTTCATACAGAAAAGCATGATTACCTGTTTCATTTTCCAGTAGTTCGAGGTATTCAACAGCTGAAGGGATATGTTGTAAAAGCAACTTGTGCACACGTGACTTGTGCTGATTTTCCAGATGGAGTTCCTTCTTGATTATGTTGCATACTGTTGCTTGGAGCACGTGGACGGCTTTTGCCAGTGGCCTTTGTGTTCGTGGATGATTCTGGGTCCCCAACTCAATCTACGTCTTTTTTGCTTTCCAAAGCCATTAACTATAAAGAATATTCCAAGTCCCTGATTGAAACACATGTTTATGAACTGAGGGTACCAATATTTTACGTCGGAAAGGGCTGTTACTTATTTGTTCCAAAACGATCAATTTTCGGTGCCATCAATTTGAAAATGTAGTTTTGATACATTCCATTCCACCATGACTTTAAGCGGCTGTGTTTATCAGGTGACTTTCTGATCTGCATATTCAAAATCGATTTAGTATAACATATTTAACCCCCTGTATTCAAAATATAATATCATAATCTTGATCCATAATTACTGCAGGAGTAAAGTATAATTCTAGAACATGCTCCAATATGGCTGTAATATATAAATATTTCAGCTAGACGTACTTCCGCAGGGTCCCCGAAAGTGTTCTGTTTCAAGAATAAATAAAACCAAAATTAACAGTAACGAATATTTTTATTTCCTGCTTTTGAAGCTCATATGTCATGCTGTGTTTGTACCTTACAGAGTGCATAATTGTTCTCGAGATTCATAGCATGCATTATTTTAGTGTCTACTGATTGACTGACAGACAACACACTACTGTATAGTGGTGCGAATGGTTAAACCAGGTGCCCCTCCAGGCTGCCTTTGTCCTCCTTTTGGGGAACTATTACAAGAGCCTAAATAAAAACAATTTTGAATAACAACAGGTACGTCATTAAATTTATTGAAAGATACGAAGAAAATTTGATTTTAAGTTTTATAACAATCAAAAATTCTCTGGTTCAAAAAGTTACGGGAGATAATAATATTGGCAAGAGCACGAAAAAGTAATACAGAAAGTCCTTTATGATAAGGCATAAAGTCATAAAGTTTTTCCCCCTTTTTTACTTAAAATAAATTGAAGAAAACCAGTATTTCATTTCGAACATCAACATATGGATATCCTTCTCCCTGGAGTAATAGTTATTTGTGAATATATCAATGAGACCCTGGGGAACACTACTCATTAGTCACTGAAAATGGTCACCTGAAGGGCTGTTGGCTCAGTGCAGTCATCTTTCTTGTTATCCTTGAGATGACAGACTTGAACGAAGCTATGAAATATTTAAGATGCTTACAAGTTCGTCAAGAACACTAAAGGTCGTTTTTTCTCTCTAGCTTTA
This sequence comes from Limulus polyphemus, assembly GCF_000517525.1. NCBI lineage: Eukaryota > Metazoa > Arthropoda > Merostomata > Xiphosura > Limulidae > Limulus > Limulus polyphemus. Next base: position 374,648 of record NW_013666396.1, read on the forward strand.
TTGTCAAAACATCTAAATCCCTACAGTATGCAAATTCTGGAAACAACAAATCCTGGTATATTATGTAATAGCTTCACCAGAAGAGCTGCTAAAATTCTGCCATAATAATTATAATAATAATACATCGTCTTAATTATGAGCAATATACAAGCTACATAAAGTTTCCATGTCCTCTCTGCCCTAGGTCATCAGTTGGATACCCTCACTGCTAATGATGTTTTCGGTCCTTAACCCAAGAAAACCTGACGAGTTGGGCCTGCTCAGCGAAATTACCAAGCATCGAAGTACGATTGTTACACCTAAAGCTTCAAGACCACGTCTAGACAACAATTGGCCATTGTAGCTATTACATATGAAATCTAGCTAATATTATAAATAAGTAACACGCATATATTGAATTATTAATTAAGGGATCAAACCAAGTTTGAAAGCGGAAGGATAACACAGGCCAACGATGGTTTTATTGTCTTTTTTACGTGTTCTAGAGTAATTCCTGTACGCTGAATCCGAAAATGATATAAATTTTTTTCTCTCACGTACACATTTTTCACAAAACGTAACAACACAATACATAAAAGAAAGACCAAAACACGTAATTTTGAGACTAAAAGACGTAGATTTCACACACAAAAAATCAGGATGAATGAGGATGCATATTCGTTTGATATAAAAGTTCTTCAATTTTCTTCAGCTTGTTTGTATTTTTGTTAACAAACATAAAAATAAAATATGTTCATTGTGGTAAACGAAATAATAGTTTGATCTAAGTAAGAGTTTTTTCTTACCGATTTGTAAAAAAAAAAAATCCTTATATGATAGAAAAAATTAATATTATTTTATAATGATATATAATACAATAAACGTACATTAAAGGATTTCATTTACATCTGAGTGATTCTTAGTTTACTCTATAATGTACGGTGCTGATATATAATATATATATATATGTATATTTAATGGTTCGCGACAAAACGTTCTCCCTATTTTGGGATCGCAAGTGCAATAAATAAATAACGGTCAAATGCTATTATTTAATCAGAAAGTATTGGCCCAAGATTTGGCGGTGGGTGCTTCAGACTAACTGCTTCCCCTCTAGTCTATCACCTCCAGTGACACAGCGGTATGTCTTTGTTTGTTTGTTTGTAGTTAAGCACAAAGATACACAATGGGCTATCTGTGCTTTGCCCACCACAAGTATCGAAACTAGGATTCTAGCGTTGTAAGTTCACATAAATACTGGGGGCCAGCGGTATGTCTGCAAGCAAACATCGCTATAAATCGGGTTTCGATACCCGTGATGAGCAGAGCACAGATAGCCCATTGTGCAGCTTTGTGCTTAACTACAAAACAAACAAACTAGTCTATCGGTTAAAAATTAGGTACCCACTTGTGTAGCAAAGAAAAATAACTTTATTCACAAACTATAATTATGTAAATTAATCTGACTTGCCATACAGAAAATATTACTGTAATTTTATTTCGATAACTGCTTTCATAGGCTCATCATACCTAGATTGTCAAAGTTAATTCTGGAATATTTAGTGAGCTCGTTTATCGGTTTCTTTTATCCGTTTTATCGAGCTCTTGCAGAATCCAACTTTAATTTAGGGGTGAAGCAGTAAGATCAATCAATTCCTCTCCCTCCACTCAAGAATAATAGAAAATCTTAATTTATTTGGATATTATTGCTTACGCCTGAAGGTTATAACTTGTTCCTTATATTAAACAACAAACAAAAAAGATCATACACTTCCAATTTCATATTTACACTTGCAATCAAAATGCTAGGGTAATTTTAAATCATTTGTAGACAGAATGATATCCTTATATCCCATGATGTTTTCATTCAACTGTTTTTTTCTCTAAACATTTGATAATATTTCAATTGTGTAGAATATATATATATATGTTGCAAAAATAGAAAATGATACTGAAATGGTGGCTATGTTAGGAAATATAATTAAATAAAGGTTTTAATTAGTTTGATATAGCATTTCATCAGTATTTTTATGTTCGTTTGTTTTAGCGCAAAGTCACACATTGGGCTACCTGCTCTTTCTTCACTGCAAGGAATCGAGCCCCGCAATTTAGTGTTGTAAGACCTGTCGGAGGAACGTATTTTGATGTAAACATTTTCTGAAAATATATCCCTTCATTGTCGGACCGGCATGGGCGGGTGGTTAGGGCGCTTGACTCGCAATCTGAGGGTCGCAGGTTCGAATCCCAGTTCCACTGAAACATGCTCGCCCTTTCAGCCGTGGGGCATTATAATGTGATGGTCAATCCTATTGTTCGTTGGTAAAAGAGTAGCTCAAGAGTTGGCGGTGTTGACTAGCTGCCTTCCTTCTAGCCTTTCACTGCTAAATTAGGGATGGCTAGTGGAGATAGCCCTCACGTAGTTTTGCGCGAAATTCAAGACAAACCTTTTTTTTTGTAGTAGCTTCTTCAAAACTAATAATATTTTCAAAATGATTTATTGTGAATGGGAAGAAATATGTTTAATGACGTTTTTGAAACTTCACCTTTTTTATTTGTAATAAGTTTATTATAGACGAATTAATATGCATCTAAGTATTATTAACATATTTTCAATGTCTCAGGTTGTTGATTATTAAGTTAACTAACGAAACAAATCCGAATAAAGAGAAAGGTGTAGAAGGGATAAGCTGTTTTCCATGAAAGCTCATTTGATAAGATCAATTGTAGTTGTGTTGTGTTTTTCATGTTCGAAAACGAACTGAAAGGCGAAAGAGAAGATAGCTAGTCAACAGCACCCACCGACAACTCTTGGGTTACTCTAACCAAATATTGAGATTTGACTGCATCCTTATAACGTTACTGTCCTAAACTACGGAGCTCGTTTTTCGGTAACGTAATGCGAGCAATATATTTTCCGATCTGTATGGAAACGCTAACCAATATTCTAAGCTAACGAATAAGAAGTTAAAACGTATGACTGAATGAAGATAATTAAAGTGGATGCATTAATGTGCCTCAGATTCCATACATTCAGATTTGTTGAACAACACCAACTAAAAACAAATAAAACAACAGATAAGCACTCTACCAGGTAATCTTACATAAAACAAATAACATAATTATGAGATTAATTAAAGTTGTTCTTCATAATCGTAGTCCTACACACACAAAATAAACAATAAATAAATGGAAAGAAAACTCCATTGAAAAAATAGCCAATAAGTATAAGAAAGGTTCAGAATAAGGCTACAAAAAACTTTAATGAATTATATTGGATATATGAGATATGTAGACGACCCCTTCATGGTGGGGCGACACATCGATTAAACCCTTAAGGAATTTTAAAACTAAATAAATTATAATGATGAAGGAATTTTATTTACTTTAGATTCCAATAAACGTGAATTGCCTTTCTTAGATGACCTTGTTAAAAAAAGATGACAGTAAGTTAAAATTCATTTCATTTCATAAGCCTTCTGCTGTCAGCAAGGCACCATTTTAAACTTTAAACATATGCTTGGCGCGCTTTATATAACATAGATATAAACAACGATAAAATGCACTTAAAACGGTAGCAATGGATAGAGGTTATGACCCTATAATTGTAGATGGAGATTTCCTTAAAATGAACGATAAGCTTCTAGAAATCAGATATCCAAATTTAACTCAATTAAATTGAGCACAAAATAAGTTCATTAGTAAACCGGATTTTCCTTTCATTTCAGAAACAATTAATCGCTCGAGAATTCCGATTAAAGGATCATAAGGTAGCTTTTATTCCTCAAAACAAAATTATTAACTATTTAAAAACACTTAAAAATTCAAAAGGAATTAAAGAGAAAGATGGAATTTATCCAATAACCTGTGATGGTAATTATGACTGGAAAAATACGAAAATATTGAGAATTGCTCAAACAAGCACAGAATGTATTTATGTAATAAGAAACAAATCTGTGTGTATAAATAGAGACTATGGACCAAGCAATGTGTCCTACTGAAAAATATGTTCATCTTAAATGTTATTTTATTCAATATTTACCTTGTCTTCGAACTTTAAAAATATGAATTTACCCATTAAGCATTGGAATTTGATATAGGCTAAGCTAGCATTGTATTTATAAGTCCTGATGTAGAATTATACACTGACTTTTATCTAAGTTAAAATACTTTTATTTGCGAGCTTGCGTAACACTAATTGACATCTGGTATTGTTTCAACTGTTGCCTAGATACCTATTTTAAAACAGTGTTCCAGAGTTTAACTAATTTTTATCTCTCAGTACATTGTTGCCTGATGAAGGATCCGGTAACAAATTCGAAAGCTCGCAAATATAAATATTTTAACGCAGAGAAAAGTCCGTCTACTTATTAATTTACCTACGTTATGAGTCTTAAACAATAATCATAAGTACTGATGTAGGTGACTATGTTACCGAAACTAGTTGGCAGAAATAACCAATAAAGAGTTTATCATGGTGCCACAGAGCATCAGTTTTGTTTTTATTTTTTGGTATAACAATGTGTCCGAACACGAATTATGACAGAATAAAGTTTGATGATTGTTTAATCCAACGACTCTACGTACATAAAAATTACTAGGTCAAAGATCGCCATAGCTTAGGTTTGGTCTTCCCCAATTATAAACTGTGGACCACCAGAAAGAAGATAAACAGCGGTTACTCTTAACATGTTAATCTACGCTGACGACTAGCCCATACTGGTCTGCATAAATGTTGAAGCTTGTAACTTAAATGCTACAAATATTAATATATGAATTACATATTAATTCACGTACTGCTGTAGAGGAGATTCGTTGCAGAATTTTGATCTTTGATTGTTAAGCTATGCCAAATCTTTTGGATGATACACCTGACAAACGTTTGAAAGACCCTTTCGAATATTTACGCAAAGCTATTCAACGGCTATCTGCACTACCTGTCCCTGATTTTTGACTGATAAATTAGAAGGGAAACAGCTAGTCAACAATACCCACTGACAACTCTTGTGATACTCTTGCCACACCGAATGGGAGAATTTGACCGTCACCCATTTAACGCAACCCCAGCCTCAAAAAGTGGAGTGCGATTTTTTCTTTTTTTTATAAAAGGACTCGAACTTTGGACTGCAGATTCCCAGTCCGTCACCTTAAGTAACTGTGCCACGCTTGACCCAAACAGCCAAAAAGTGGGTGCTCATATTTATTATTTGCAATTGTTTTTTTGACCAAAGCATAAGCCCGCCAGTGGCACAGCGGTATGTCTGCGAACTTACAATGCTAGAAACCGGGTATAGTTTTGTGCTGAACATCAAACAAACAAACCAGAGCAGAACTGTATTGCTTTGATAGCATAATATTATAATAGTGTAATAGCAGTCACAATATTCTTCACATTGATACGCATTTAATGCAAACCACCAATCTCGATATGTCGAAAAAATGAGGCAGAAAAAAATTAGGGAAAACTATTTTTTGAGGAAAACTAGTGAAATTTTGTTCCCCTTTGTACAAGTTGTTTTTTTTTAATAGCTATTTAAAATCTGAGGTTTTATTTATAATAAACCTATATATAAAGAGCTTCGATATCTCTGATGTTTGTTTAAAGTTTTGGTGTATAGTGTCGGCTTTTTAATATTGTAATAGATTATTGTATCTGAGACACATGAGCTTGTAATTTGTCACGTGGTAATAATTCGTCACCAATAAAATATGCTTTTATGTACGTCACTTAATTAGACAAATTAGAAAACTTAACTTGAATGTTGTTTTTTCTCTCTCTCTACAGCAGCTGCCCTCATAATTATAGGAAAGGCCAATGAATAACATAAATGTACTTAATATTCCTTGCTGTCTTTTCAATCGTAAACAGATTAAAAGTGTAATAGGAATTGTGCTAAAAATCTCTTCTTTTTCAATACGTCTTTCAAAGTTAAAACAAAATTATGCTTGCCGGTATATCAACAAGAACTATTTGCACGTTTTTGTAAGTGTAGATCATTAATACATTTTAAAGTATACTTTACAATTCTTAATAGAAAATGTACTTTAAAAGCAACATGACTGTTTGTTATATCAAATAACTCTAAGTGCTGGGATAAAGCGTTAAGAAGGCTTAATGGAAACTTTCGTGATTTTAAGAATGTTGCAAAGTTTTTTAAATGTTTCGCTTCATGCAATTAGTCGTATATAAAAATAAAATAGGGAGGAATTACGACTGAAATGTAAAACGACGGCATTTCATCAGTTTAGTTTCATATAAAAAATATAAAATCTAAGATTTACATGCTTAACAAAAACCAGGATGATATTTTATGTTATTTAGTATATTTGCCTCTCATGTTTGTAACGTTGAAGCATTAATAATGGGTAGTGTGACGGATTTATTATTATATATTTATTTTGCTATCGACATTTGTTAAGATTAAATTTATATTTAGAAACATGTATAGTTTATAGTGTTAAATATGTATTACGAAACTCCCGCCTATACTCTAAAGTTGTAGAAGATTCTCGAGTGTAAGAATCAACAGTATATGTATGTACGTAAAGGCTATTGTTAGCGTCAGTATTGTTACGTAAACTGAATTTTCGAGAAACTCTCCACACGTCTATAAATATAACCAACGCAACGCGCCTAAAAAGAGTATCTATTATTGGTTTGCTAAAGTTGGTGTGTTATAAACTTCGTAAGATATAACTGTGATTGTTATAATGCTTATTAATTGGGAAACTTCAGATATTTGACCAGGAACGTTTACAAATTTCGAACAATACAAATCACTTAACTTCAGTGGATTCTCATCGGACATTAGTATTTTTACGAGAATATTGTATAACATCATCCTGGAAAATTCGGCGTGTGTGGCTGGTGAGCAACGAAGGACAAAGCTAGCTTGCTCCCCGTTAACAAATTGTACCTACATCAACTCGAAATTAACTCGCTCGTCGTGAGCCCCCGATAAGATATCGAAGAAAACTTTATATTGCTAGTATGTTTGTGAAACTTTTGTTTATAAATCATTGTTTGTAATAACTGTTATTGTAAATTGTATTGTTGTGTGTATATTAAAACGTACTTGTGTTAAAAAAAAGAAAACTGTGTGTATCAATCTTGTTGACAAATATCATAAATTGGAGATATATCGGCCTATATGTAACTGTTAAATTTAAATCATCATTTAGTTCAGTTAAAAACCGTTCGCAATTGTAATACGTAACAGTAGAGACACTCTGGGTTGGCTAAGATCATTTGTGAAACTACTTGTTATCTTGAAGCATGAAGAGACACTTTGTGTTAGCTAAGATAATTTGGGGAAGACTATTTGCTACGTTGAAGCATGGAGAATGGTAGAGACACTTTGAGTTAGCTAAGATGATTTGGGGAAGACTATTTGTTACGTTAAAGCATGAAGAATGGATAGAGACACTCTGGGTTAGCTAAGATAATTTGGGGAAGACTATTTGTTACGTTAAAGCATGAAGAATGGGTAGAGACACTTTGTGTTAGCTAAGATAATTTGGGGAAGACTATTTGTTACGTTAAAGCATGAAGAATGGATAGAGACACTTTGTGTTAGCTAAGATAATTTGGGGAAGACTATTTGTTACGTTAAAGCATGAAGAATGGATAGAGACACTCTGGGTTAGCTAAGATAATTTGAGGAAGACTATTTGCTACGGTAAAGCATGAAGAATGGGTAGAGACACTTTGAGATAGTTGAGATTATTTGGGGAAAACGTAAATATGCAATGAATTATCGGATAAACTATGTATGTATGTATTTACTATTTATTCATAAGTATGTTTCGTGATAACAAACATATACACATAGATTATTATATCAACACTTTCAATATCCATGTGGAGTAGGGTATGAGCACGTGTGTGTATTTTGGAGAACTTTGTGACCAGTAACGTAATTTAAAGGGTAGACAGAACATGATGTGATGAAATGATATTACAGAAACCTAGAAAATGTGAATCTAAACCATTCTCTTTTTTTTGGGATGTAATACTGCAGAGGATGAGAACGTCATACTAAAATGATTTTGGAGCCTTACCATGTCCAGTCATACTCTATCTGATGACCATGAATCTTGAAAATAGCCCTGCAGCATAGTTTCAGTTATAAAATACTCCGTCATAAGGCTGTCATGTCTAAAGTACACCACTCCTCCTTGCATAATCCATCTACTGTACGAGAAGGACGACTTCTTGGTTCCAGTTTCAACAGTCCGACCACACAGAAATACATAGGCACTGCGTCCGGTGACTTGACTTGTATGTTCTCTTATAGAATAACATGAATACCCATTTCACTCTCCAGCTGTTTGAGGTATGCGACGGTTGGTTGTGCGATATATCGTGGAAATAGCTTGTATAAACATGATTTGTTTTACTATTTTCTGACAGATGTCGTTCTTGTTTATGTCGCGTTCTGTTGCTTGAGGCAAGTGGACGACTTTTGCTACTGATTTTTCTGTTCGTGGATTCTCACTTATCAAAAAGATACAGCACATTTTTATGCTTATCATAAGCACAGTTTTTTTATTCATTTTATAAACTGCGCGAGTATGATTGTTTTGGTTGTTCGAAAGGCTTAATTTAAATTCAACATTTTATGTGATACATTAAGGAAAAACGAGTTTGAATATATATATACACAGCGTGGTCACAAGTAAATAGACACCACCTTTTCAGAAAAAATGAAATTTTTCAGTCATATTCACTAGAACTGATATATTTATAATTTAATTAAT
>NW_013666396.1:384334-390091 GCF_000517525.1 Limulus polyphemus
ATTAATTAAATTATAAATATATCAGTTCTAGTGAATATGACTGAAAAATTTCATTTTTTCTGAAAAGGTGGTGTCTATTTACTTGTGACCACTCAGTGTACATGTATACGTATACGTGTGTTTGTGCATTTTGGTACGTCATAAGTCTGTTGATTTACTATATAAACACATTAGCTAGAATACCCGTCCCCTGACGGAAGTTATGTAAATTCACGATTAACGAAAGGTTATCTTAGGACATTAAAAGTTTCTTCCTTTATATCTAACTGTGAAAAAAAAACGTAAAAAACTGCCATTAAAACTGAAAAACACAAAATGTAAAACTGCAACTTTGCATGTAACTCTGCATGGACCTACCAAATTTTTACGCCAAATATGGTGACGGTCCATCTAGAGTGAGCAAAGTAATGGAAAAAAAACGTCCGTAAAAAACGCAAAATATAAAACTTAAAATTTGTATGTATCTCCACATGGACCTAACAAACCTTCATGCCAAATTTGGTGAAGGTTCATCTGGAGGAGGCAAAGTAGTGGTAAAAAACGCAAAGACACCCATGAAAAGCGCAAAACAGAAAATTTATATGTATCTCCCCATGGACCCAATGAACCTCCAAACCAATTTTGATGAATATACATCCACACCCTGCGAATTAATTACATGGATATACAACAGACGACAGACAGTACTATTATATTTATATAGATAGTTCTGTACAAAACATTAATTAAACAGTTATAATGTTCACATGGCTTTTTAAATATTAGTCCGTTAACTTACCACCTACGAGAGAGTTTTTAAAAAAATAATTTTTGGAGATGAAATATTTCAGTAGAGTAAATTTCACGCCAGTTATTGCAATATTTAACGACCCAAAAGTTTCGTTTGTGAAGGCAGAACGATGAATTACATTTCTTTGAATACGAATGTTTTACCCGGACACTTCTGTGAGTCCATAAGTTAAGATTTATATTCTTTTTCAGCCCTATACTTCGTGAAAAGTCATTCGAAGCCCAGTTGTCCGGTGTTTTGAAAATTGATACTATAGGAAAGGAACATGCTAAACTTTTTACTAAATGATGAAAAACAAAAATTGAAAGATTAAACTCTTGGAAACTTGTAAATATAACTTTTGTATGTTATAGAAATCTCATTTATATTTTTTACCTATCTTTAGAGAAACAAATTTAAAACAGATTTTTACAGTAACTGCAAAAATAGGAAAGGAAAACCTGAAAACTGGAGAGTTCGATTGTTTTTTTGTTTTTTTTTTGAACAACCAAATGTTTAATTTATATCTGATTGAAAATTAAATTTAAAGATTTCACAAATAAATCGTAATCCTTACGATCTATTGGGGTTTTCTTCGGATAAGAAATAATATGTTATATATATATTTGGTTATGTAACCCCTTAACACGTCTTGTACCTAGGAACGTTCACGGTCGATGGTAAATATGCAAGGACGAGCACCTTAGGCCTCACAGCTTATTCCATCAATGATGGTTTTCAGTGTGTTGACGTGGATAATGATGCTATTGCTCTGCAACGTAATAGCTCTGCAACGTAATTTCCACTGCGGAAAGCCTTTGCACAATATCCTAAGGTCTTGTTTCCACTACCCCCCTCTTCTTTATATCTTTTCCAAAGAGTCCCTCAGCTATACGCGCGATGATGAGTAATGAGGGCCTTATTTGATATACCTGCAAATGGTATAGCATGAATTCTCGTTCACGCTTGGATTTCGCGAAGAAAGTGGCATGTGAATTGTACGTGTAGCTGAATGCTCTGTCTTGATTAGAAGCATGCATTACTGGCATTCAGTCCGCGAAAACAAAAAGACATTTCCTCGAGATATAGCGACGTCAGCACGTTAGTCTTACAGAATTCATCTTAGTATTTCTCTCGATTATCCGGGTGATTAACTGACCATTATAACTGTACTCTGCAACCACCAATAAATCCATTGGGAAACGTTCATGTGTCGTGTTCGAAACCTATCACCAGCAGAACAATAATAAATTATCCGGAATGTTCTAGACACTTGAAGAAACACATACCCCGTCTAATATGACGAAGTACTTTCATTTATCATACACCAGATGTCGCTCACACAATTTTTGACAGTTGATCTTCCGTTCAACTCTGTGTTTTGGGAGAATTTTTGAACATGGCTCTCGTGTCGGTTTTGTAGACCCCAATCCAAGGAAGGTTCTTACTCTAGCTGCAATAAATCGCCATGTTCTTAGGTTACTTCCGGTGTCAAGCTATTCAGTTCTCTGTGAGAGATTTATAGCCGGTTGTGAAGTTATCTTTTTTTTTCTTTCTTATTGGAATCATCCCTTACATATTTTTTATATTTCATCACTTCAACAGTACAGGTATATAATATAACTATTCCAAGAAAGGCGAATTTTAGGCGCCATCTACATTTGTAAGTCACCACATGTGAACTAAACTGTAAAAACATGGAACAAGATTTTAACTGGCTAGCCACAAGCCACAGCACTGGTTATTTGCAAGTTGTTTAGATATGCAACTTTTTACAGCAAATCGTGAAGAATCCTCTATAGATAATAAAATACATTCGTGTTTGATATATTTTCATCTATTTATTACACCATTATCTGTATTTTGTATTTAAAGTTACTCCGATTATCTGCCGTCGTCCCTAATCTCAAACTACTGACCAGAAGGAAGGTGGCCAGTCAGTAGAACTCTACTACTCATCATCTACGCTAACGGATTGACTGTCGTTCTTATAACACAACAACATCTTAAAGTGCGTGGAATATTTTGTGGTATCGCAAGGATTCGAACCCGGATCACCTGCTCTAGCCGTCTCAAAGTTAGCAGTGAAAGACTAGAGGGAAGGCAGCTAGTCATCACCACCCACCGCCAACTCTTGGGCTATTCTTTTACCAAAGAATATTAGGATAGACCGTTTCATTATAACGCCCCCACAGCTGAAAGGGCGCGCATGTTTGGTGGGATGGGGATTCGAACCTCAGATTGCAAATCAAGAGCCTTAACCACCTGGCCATGCCGAGCCAAAACAGTGGGCTATCTTAGCTGCGCCAACCACAAGTATCGAAACCCGGTTTTTAGCGTTATAAGGCTTCAGACTTACTGCTTTCAATTTTAGAATTCAAAATCAGAGACACGTAAGAATAGCATTTCAAATCTTTAAAGAGTAATTAATAAGTTTCTTTATTTGTAGGGCATCATTTAATTATATTTCTATCAAAACAATTTATATCGTACTTATTATAAATGTACAGAAAATGTGTAAAATGATACTAAGTGTTTTTTTTTAACTATACTGTTATTCTTCAGATAACCAGTTAGATTTAGTAACTAAATTTTGATTTCTTAAAATCTGTTTTAAAAATAAAGCAAAACAGAAATCTGTCTTTTGTTAATTTTATAAAACTGTTTACTGACAATTTTGCCGGATTTCCTGCTGTTGATTAATTTTTCTTGTGAAATTAAAACTGTGACATCTTAATTCCAAATATTTTTAGCTACGTTTGTTTTTGTAATTAAGCACAAAGTTACACAAAGGGCTATCTGCGCCCTTCCCACCACTGGGGGCCTTTTAGCTTCGTACAATATTTTTTTTCTAATTATTTTAAAAAGAAATTTTAATTTCCTGAATTCATGGACAGTAGAATGATTGTTTTATTTCTAGGAAGGAATATTTTTCGCTTTAGAAACTATGTTGCGTTTTTTGAGTTTGTCATGCATTTGGCAATATATAACCATAAATGTGTTCTTCGTATATACTCATGATCAAATGTTGTAGAAGGTAATCTAGGTTCGGTTGGAGACGGAAACTGTCTGAATGATGTGAAACTCTTGCGCTACCACATGTACTCGTCTCTCATAAAATTGTAATTTCTGTGAGTTGTAAATCAATGTAGTCTTTATTTCTTTAGATTTATTTCGCTCTGATTCACCAATTTTGTTTTTATACATTTCGTTTACACGTGTTCTTAATACAATAAGATGTTGAAAATTGTATTATGAGTTTTAGTTGGGTGTTTTTTTTTAACAACCTGAGGTAACTGTCCTTTTCTCGAGTTATGAGCTTAGAAAAGTATAGGGTAGATGTTATGATAAATAACACAAAAATCCGTTCACACAATTTATTTATAATATAATATTATTATTATAGTATTCATTATTACTTCACCAAAAGTTTTTATAAGCTTTAAGGACTTAAAGTACTTAAAACATGGTATACACCGTGCGATGGTCACGGTGACTTTGTATTAAGAGATATCGGCCAAAGTAGTGGCGGTAGAGGTATTTCAACACCCAGCTCTTAATGTCCTTCCACAGTATTACACGTGACTGATTAACTGAAGGTCAATGGCCGAAGTTGAAAGGTCACGGGTCAATGTAGGAAGTGACTTCATATGGTGGTTGTTGGAGTAGAAACTTCAGCTAAAGTCATGTATTATTGGAAAATGTAAAATTTTTTGTGTGTAAAGTACCTCCCCCCCCCCCAATGACACAGCGGTATGTCTGCGAAGTTACAACGCTAGAAACTGAGTTTCGATATCCATGGTGGGCAGAACACAGATAGCCCATTGTGTAGCTTTATGCTTAACTTCAAACAAACATTGTGTAAGGACCTGGAGCCATTTATAAATGTAGATAACGGTGACTAACGTCAAAGATAATAAATGCTCAATAACAGCAATAATGGGGATAGAGGGGTTGTTAACCTCCATTAACATGCCTTTTGTTTCCAAATTATTATCCCACAGAGTTTGGTTGAGATTGGCCCAGCGACCTAGGAGTAGATAGATAACGGACAAACAAACAGACACAGGATCTGTGCTCTATGTATATAGAGATTTAATTCATTTTTTTTATTCTGATGTAAGTACATGGCATCATCTGTGAATGTAGTTAACTTTAACTTACGTCAAATATAATAAAAGCTCAAAAACAGTAAAAATGGGGTGAATGGGGTTATGAGCCCTCATTAACATGCTCTTTGTTCCAAACTATCATCCCACAAAGTTTCCCAGTTTGCCCCTGAAGAAGAAAGGTCCACCTTTCGAAAGCGCTCGGGTTGTAGGGTTATTTTGATTAAAATATTCACCGATGTTCTGGATAACTGAATTCATAACATCATACACATGTTTGATTCAGTGGATAATTCATGTAATTCCAAAATTATAGAGGTGTAAGAAGAAAAATGTTCGGAAATTATCCATAGTAGATATATATAATTTGTGTTTTTTTTTCGGTAGGAGTATATAATGCCTACAACATCTTAAGAATGACTTCGTACACAAAAATTAAATATGTATATTTTTTTATTCGGTGTTCATCCATGTCAATCAAAATTTTCTAAATCTAAACGTTTACTAATATCTTTTAATCTTTATCGAAGTTCGAAGCATTAATTTCTTTACAGGTATTATCACATCTGAGCTACTCCCCCCCCCCCCCATTTCCCCAATCATACCCTGGTAAAATATGAAGAAACTCTACATAGGCAGGATAAAGATTTTTCTATTAACATCGATAATGTTTTTTTTAGAGGATGTACTCTTTGCACACCCGCTCGTGATATGACGTGGTAGTGTTTACAGGCCAAGATGCAAAGTTGATAAAGAATATGGGTAAAACTATGTTTACCCAAGACACAAAACTGATACAGAATAGCGGGTAAAACTATGTTTACCCAAGACACAAAGCTGACGCAGAATAGCGGGGAAGAAAAGGCTTCCCCAAGACAC
>NW_013666396.1:391003-398768 GCF_000517525.1 Limulus polyphemus
GATACAAAGCTGATACAGAATTGTGGATAAATCTATGTTTACACAAGACACAAAGCTGATACAGAATAGCGGGTAAAACTATGTTTACCTAAGACACAAAGCTGATACAGAATAGCGGGTAAAACTATGTTTACCCAAGACACAAAGCTAATACAGAATAGCGGGTAAAACTATGTTTACCCAAGACACAAAGCTGATACAGAATAGCGGGTAAAACTAGGTTTCCCCAAGACACAAAGCTGATACAGAATAGCGGGTAAAACTATGTTTACCCAAGACACAAAGCTGATACAGAATAGCGGGTAAAACTAGGTTTCCCCAAGACACAAAGCTGATACAGAATAGCGGGTAAAACTATGTTTACCCAAGACACAAAGCTGATACAGAATAGCGGGTAAAACTAGGTTTCCCCAAGACACAAAGCTGATACAGAATAGCGGGTAAAACTACGTTTACTCAAGACACAATGCTGATACAGAATAGCAGTTAAAACTATGTTTACCCAAGACACAAAGCTGATACAGAATAGCGGGTAAAACTAGGTTTCCCCAAGACACAAAGCTGATACAGAATAGTGGGTAAAACTAGGTTTAACTAAGACACAAAGCTGGTACAGAATAGTGGGTAAAACAATTTTTAAACAAACTGGTATGGTAAGTTTGTTAAATTTTGTGATAACAGAGCGAAGTCTGTGCGCATACAGTCATGGTAACATATGCATGTTTATATTTTTTCATTCCTGTCAAAGACATTTTGAATTTGTATCTTAACTGTGTACAAGTCTTGTAAATTGAAATTTTACATAAACCTTTAAAAAAAAAAACTTAAATACTTAGCAATTTCATTACCGAATTATACATTAGTTTCTTACTCATACTATTTTATTTTCTTATTGGCTACTAGAAATGAAAGACTTAATTTCGTTACTGACACATTTCCGTGATCCAGGTTTTCCCAATGGTATATAAGGTGCTGTTATCTTACTTCGTTTTCCTTTCTAACATCCGTCAACTTTGTTTAACTTTATCTTTATTTCAATGGCCAATGAAAACGAAACAAATTACTGGTTATTAATAACATATAGATTTAGAAATAGGTTTTGTTTCCTGTGCATTAAAAATAAATGCAATTCACTCTTACAAGAATTATATGATTTTACCATTAATTTATATAAGAATAATGTTACTTGAAAGCTGGAATCATCCTTACATGTCTAACACCAAGGAAATGACAAACATTATAATTATACATAATCTAAATTTAAAAAATCCAACAACGCAGCAGTCTTTCGAGTCCTTCAAGATGCGTTATATTTCAGTGTTAGAATCTGCTATTTACTATTTGTTGCTTACATAGACAAGTAAAGAAAAACTTGTTTACTGTATTGTTTGCATTGTTTTTGAAGGATTAATATTTGCCATCCCTACATTTACTTCCTTTTTTGAAAGGAATTTTTTACTTGTTTTTTTTTTAATTGCAGTGTTTCAATAGACATAGGAAGTCCATATTTACAATCAAGTTCTAAATAAAATGAGGTTCCAACTGTAATATATATATTGTTTATCTATTGTTGGCTGGTAATCTCGGTTTCACCCTGTATTTAAGCTTTATAAAGGAACACCAAATGCCTGTAAAAAAAGCTAACAATAAGGGGTAGTGATAACATTGTTTACATTAGAATTATGTTGTTGTTTTTAATTACTACTAATTAATAATATTTATAAAAAGTGGATACTCTGTTTGAAACTATGTCACCTCAGTGAAAATGGTTTACACCATTGTCCTGGTTTTTGAGTCATCATGTAATAAAAAAGAAGCAGAAGAAAGAAGAACGAGAAACTCAAACTTCTTGCTACGCTCTTTACAGACATTCCCAGAACTTATGACTCAATTATCACCCAGATAATCTTATAAGAAGGAAATGCTGTGTAGTATTGTATAGTTTTGATGACCTATTGAGGAGACATTTAAAATACCATTCCAATCAACAATCCAAGTCATCCATACATAGCCTGTGCTACCATCTACCCGATAACCTGCTGATGAAACAATAAATAATTCTATCTTTGATCCATCACTTGAATTACTTTCTGAGCTACGTTTTATCTTTCCTTATTTTAAAATCCAAAAAAAATTGTAATTTTACTTAAAGAAATATGAAATAACGACAGTAATTCTACTGTAAAAACTGTTTATTAAGCATTAAATTCAGATTCCGTATATTCTCTCCTCATATGCAGAAAATCATTCTTAAGTTTATTGTTTCCTGCACAAAAGTCAGCGACAGGAAATAGGTAAGGTGTCTTAAAATGCAGCGAGTTTCAACGTAGTGCATTTTCACCATCCACTTTCTGGAAATTCTGGTAAAAATAACATTTTAAAATGACAAATATTAGTTCAATTCAATCTGATGCTGTGGATACGCATGTATATTATATTAAAACAAGCTACTTTGAACCAAAAAACTATGCCCTTTTGGTGAGCTAAACGACCATAATTGAATGTAATGTTCTAAATATATCATAGCCGACCTGCTTCAGACGACCGACTCTTATTGATACTTGTTCAGATATACTCAAAGTTATGGAATCCAAGTTTTCCTTGAGATTAATAGTGCTTAAAGCAAATGATTAAAACCCACTACGTTACAGTAATGTATAATCTGCTTATATAGATGATAAATGTACTTAGTTTATGGTAGAATCCCTAAATCCTGAAAGCCCACTGTCTTAACAAGAATTAGACAGACCAAACTAATCGACGTTAAGCTCTATTGTATAAGTCATTGCAAAGTCAGTCGCGAGTTCAAATAACTATTTGTACCCAAATCCATAAATGAGATTGGTAAACTTAAAAAAACAATATGTTTTATTTGTTTGTTTTTTTTCTACATCTGGTGCACGATTAGAATATGATAGTTGATCTCCCATACAAACCGATGCTAAATGCTAAACCATACACATTTTGAAGATGTGTTATCCATCTCGAAATAATAGCAGTTAAAAAAAATCCCAAACGTCTGCCATTTCGTGAAAGCTATAATTAACAATTAATTTACAGGCTAGTCCACTGAGTAATTATAAATAAATAATTATGACGATTCAGTCGCTGGTTATTCAAGCACCTTAAGTTATTATAAGGTTATTAGTAACGAGTAAAGAACCCTATATCAAACCCTGAAAATTATTTCAATTCTATCACTATAAAAGGCCTACTATACTTCTGAGGTTTGCTCTTTCGTGCAGTATTGATGAGTCGAGCATTTTGACGAAACTAGTTTACTGCAGAGAGAATAGCCTTGAGTTTTCACTTGTAGTAGTATGTTGTGAAATTTTCAAGGCATTGTTTTTGATAAATGCAGTTCCAAACTTTTAGTCGATTTGAAAGTCGTTTTATGATTTATCTTTAATTAGAACTGTGAGTGTTTTCTGATAGCAAAGCCACATCAGGTTATCTGCTGTGTCCACCGAGGGGAATTGAGTCCCTGATTTAACTTTGTAAATCCGAAGACTCACCACTGTCCCACCAGGGGACTTAATTAGAACTACACGTGTACTTGAAACTGTAGTTTACATACTACCTAGATATAGTTATATAATACCTTGATAAATATGCCTATAACATTAAAAAAAAGGGTTACATATATATATACAAATTTTCAACTCATAACTGATTAACGAACTTGTTTCCAGTATTTTTATATCTATACCAGTTAGCTAAGCCTAAATGTTTGCATACCAGATTATAAAGCAAGATATAACGTTGTTAGTTCGAAGTCTTAAAGCCTGTAAATAAAACATTATTGGACATAACATAAAACCACTGACAGCCTGTAGCATTGTGTGAGCTTTAACATTTTCTTGTATTCCTTCACACGAAAGTTATGAAATCTCTACTGTTCGTCTTATCAAGGATTTCAGTAATATTAAATGACATGGGAAAAAAACAAGAACAAATTTTTACAAGATTGAGACATGTGCGAGCATGTTTTGATGGACATTCAGACTTTGCGCTAACTATCCTGAAGAACAGCATTAACAACACCAGAAATCACCTCTCTGACGTTGTTTTAAGTAATACGTATAATAGCATTGATTTTGTTGAAACATATAATTGTTAAGTTCTTTAACACCACATCTGTGGAGTACATTATTTGGTTTTATTCCATTAGGTACCTCAATCTAATAATACACAAGTTCAACATCAGTATTCATTTAATTAAAAGCAACTTTGTAAAATTCAGCTAATTATTGAAGCGTGAAAATAATCTAATTTTCACATAGTTTACGGGTTAATTGGGATAAAGAAATGTACAATGAAGCAAATAGTTCACCAGTTCAGGCACGAACCATGAACTTGAATGAGAATTTAGGCCAGGTACAACAGGTGTTCCCTAACAAAACGGGAACCCTCTCTCAGAATATGATGAACTTCAAGAAATGTAGCATCAGCGGTCGAATATATGCTACAGAAGTGAGTTTTTACTTTGTTTTTCTAATACAGTCTGTAATAAATACTATACTATTATAAACTCGCTTAAGAACAGTATAACATGGGGAAACGTTTGAGTTAAAACGTTAAAAAACAAAACTTTAGCACTTTCGTCACGTAGATCGATACTTTGCCCTGATGAAGGTAGACACGTATGTTGAAACCGCTAGGGAGTTTTTTTTGTTGTTGTTGTTGTTTTCAATGCGATTTACTAACCTTTTTGATTCTTTATAGCTCCCCCAGGTGGCTCGGCGTTGAGTCTGGAGGGCTTATATTGCTAAAAACTGGGTTTTGATACTGTTGGTAAACACAGCACATATAGCCCATTGTGCAGCTTTGTGCTTAATAAGAAACAAATGAAGAATGAATGAAAGAAAAATTATTCGTGTTGCTTGCTATCATTAACTGAAATTAAAAATATTTCTAATTTATATGTTTTATTTCAAGCCACTCTCATTTTAAAAGTGTTTTTATTGCATCTTAATGCTACTGTTTACCATAAATAAGCATGCCATGTAATTATATCACAAAAACAATGCCTGTCGGAACTGTCGCTGGCTTAAATATTAATAAAAGTTGTTTGTAACTTTATGCATGTTTCATATAGTAAATCTTGGTTTTCAATTTCTTTATTTTAGTTATAACTATTGGTACTAACATAACTTACACTTTCTTAAATATGTTCTAAAGGACGAAATTACTGAAGACGTAAATAATGGAATAGAAGATATTCATGGATTCTTTAAGGAGTTAGCTTTATGTCATACAGTGATGTCAAAGGTCAAAGAAGGTAATCTCCTCTTTAGAAAACACCAAGTATTGTATGTCGCAGCAAATGTTTCAAGTATGACTGCAACACCTGACACAACTTTTGCATAATGGAGAACAGTTTATCAAGTACGTCCTGTTCGAAAGACATTAAGCCTTTTTTTGTCAAAATTATAATCAACTATAATCGTGAGATAAGTTTGCTTTCCTGAGTTGTTATAAGTTACGTTAAGGGTAATTCTTGACTGATTTTCATCAAATATTAATAATGAGCATTATAGGTGAGGAAAAAAATCAATGTAGGTTCGACGTTCGAAAATAAAATAAATATATAAAAAGCATCTGCTATACAGATTCAGTGGCTCAGTGGTAAACTTGAGAATTTATAACGCTAAAATATGGGTTTCGATCCCCACTGGATACAATACAAATAGTCCTATGTGTAGCTTCGCACTAAAACAAACTTTGCGATTTTAGCTCGAAAGATGAACAACGTGAAATTTTGAAAACGGCTCTCATAGAATTGGTTGAGTAACAACCTCTTTATTAAACGTAATATTCATAGGATTATTATGAATGTTATTTTGCTTTTCCAGAGAATAATCTTCCAAATGTTCCACTATTTCTCTTTGATTATTGCGTTCTATAGGTGTTTTATGACCATGGAGTCCTCTATCGTTGAATTCTCTCTGTTTGAAGGTATTACCTTTCCCTTCTGTTACAAAAATTACATTAAATATCAAATATGTCCACAATACGTTGTTATTTCTGGCACAAGAAAAGATGAACAAGTTAACATTAACTGCTATTTCTATAATGTTCCTGTTATGCTTTTATTTAAACTCCGTAATAAGTGTCAGTTTAAGAAGTAATTCTCGTTTTTAAGTATTTATTTAAAAAAATCGATCAGCCTTCTCTCTCTACAAGTTTGACAGAATCACAGACCTAATTGTTACCATTCTCGCTGATAATCTTTCCTGATGTTTTCAGCTGCCTAGATTGATGTTGAGTTCGGTGGTCAAAATGAAATGCAAACCCTACTGTCCAGTTACTTCTCTGTTGGTCAGTTCAGATTCTTGGAAAGGTTGCTCTTGGTTTTGGATCGAATGATCAAGTTTTTGCCTTATTTTATTTTACAAGAATTTTCTCCTTATACTCCTGGTATTCTTCCTTCGTTGGGGGTTGTTCAGCCCAGATGTTCGTATTTTAGATGTAATATAAACATAATAATTTACTATGAAGTTAAGTCTGTGTCATTACGTATTTCATTAATGTGTATTGTCCCCCCCCCCAGTGGCACAACGGTATATCTGCGGACTTATAACGCTAGAAACCGCGTTTCGATACCGGTGGTAGGCAGTGTAAAGATAGCCCATTGTGTAACCGTTGTGCTTAATTACAAACAAATAATTAGTGCGTATTTTTTAACCAAAATGTTGTTTGTTGGTTTGTGTGTGTGTGTGGTTTAATAACAATGGTAGCACTTATGAGGTTGTGGCAGTTTAATTAATTCATTAGTGATCGCAAATATCAATGGAAATGCTTCCTTCTGAGATTCACTTCTTGCTGAACTAGTAGTCTTATAAAAGTGTTAAAATACAAACTTTATGACTATTTATTAATTGTATTTAGATAATCTTTAGAAAATGTATTATTTCAAACTTTGCTACATAAAGACAGTAACCTGCTTTATAAAAATCTCCGGAATGGATAACTTTTAATTATTAATGTTTCAGATAAGGGTATTCATGTTTCAGATAAGGGTATTCATGTTTACTTGCTGACACATTTTGAATGTTTAACAGTTTTACTTTGTTAAGTGAAAAAAGCTGTAAATAATATTAGATTTACAATATATGCACTTTGGACATCTAGACAATACGTACCTTCTGCAATTCTTACCCCTCTGCGGAGTAAGCTCGTAAGTATGTTAGTTGTTACTGGGTTTACTTAAGATGTTCAAAAGCCAATCAATATGTCAACTGCTCAGCTCGGTCAGAATCCTTATAAAGACATTTATGGATCAAAAAACACGCTTATAGATTAGAGTTTGTATCATAAGTATCTTTTAAATTAGACTATTTTCAATAGTTTTTATTATTATCATGTTTCTTTATTTTTAAAAATAACAAGATTTTGAATGTTATCGAGCATCTGAAGTTTCAAAGCCTAATATATTTTTATTTTTTATGGATACTTCGTGAATCATGCACTACGGATTCGTGGCATCATTCCCCAAGAAATTAAAACTTGTAAATGCATATAAAAAATATATTGTCAGCATTGTGGAACTAAATCATTATTACCTCTAGTTAACTTGGTTAAATTTCAGTCCAGCATTTCCATTCGCTCTCCTCAAGTACGGCTCGGCATGGCCAGGTGGTTAGGGCGCTCGACTCGCAATCTGAGGGTCGCGAGTTCGAATCCCCGTCCCCCTCAAACATGCTCGCCCTTTCATCCGTGGGGGCGTTATAATGTGACGGTCAATCCCACTATTCGTTGGTAA
>NW_013666396.1:399129-412032 GCF_000517525.1 Limulus polyphemus
AGCTTTGCGCGAAATTAAAAAAAAACAAATAAACAAACAGTCCTCAAGTACACGTTAGTACAGCGAATAATATTTATGAAAAACAAAGTTTAAAGCAAAGTATAATTGATTAAAAAAGTGAAGCGAGGGTTTAGAAATTATTAATTTTTTCACTACATGACTTAATGTGGTTTTGAGTTTTTATTTCTACTATCGCTGTTTTTTTTGTTTTTTGAAAAAACTAATGCTAGCTAAACTCTTATTGAGGTCTGTGTTGTACGTACGGAATCACCTAGCTTAACATACTTTCTTGTGGTGAGAATTAAGAGTTTAAAAGTACATTTTATAATGTAGTCATGCTGATGTTTAAATCAATCTTCCATATTTATTTTCCACACCTTTGTACCTTTTTGTGTCTACAATGTTGTTGTTTTTTTGTATTAGTTCTTTTGTAGTTTTTGGCGCCTCTTCGTTATTCTTAAAATGTCGGTTTCTTTTGAATAAAGCAATTTACCCTCACATGAGTTTCCATAGAAACAGAATAAAATGTATTTTAAAACTCACGTATATACATTATTTTGTCATTTTAATTCTTTACTGGCGCCCTTGACGTAGAAGTAATTTCTAGGAGAGTTAGAGACAACTTAAATGTGCTTAAAAAAGTAGAAAGAGTTTTAACTCTTTAAGAGTAATTTCTACTTAAGTAATACTTAATAAGTGTGAACGCAGTCGAATATAATGTGTCACAAATGGCATCAAAACAATTCTTTGGTTTCTCAAATGAAAATGGCGGGTTTATGTATGGTTCTCGGGGTATTTGTTTAGGTGTGGTTATTAAGGAAAAATCGACTGAACTCGAGATTCTAAACAAAATAACCCCTATATTTTATTTTAAAAAGTAAGTAAAGAAATTACAATAGAAATAAAACATTGGTAAATGTAGTTTAAGTCGCTGTTGTTTAAAAATTAGAGAAGAAATTTAAAACATATTTACTTCTCCTCCTTTGATGAGGTGGGTTTGATTATTCTGACCTGTCTCGATTATTTGTACTTTTGTTATAATGAAGTGATGTTATCACTCTGTGTGCAGGTTTATCTGAATTAATTTTCTCACTCTGTTATCTTATGAAGTGATCTTATCACTCTGTGTGCAGGTTTATCTGAATTAATTTTCTCACTCTGTTATCTTATGAAGTGATGTTATCACTCTGTGTGCAGGTTTATCTGAATTAATTTTCTCACTCTGTTATCTTATGAAGTGATCTTATCACTCTGTGTGCAGGTTTATCTGAATTAATTTGTTCGCTCTGTTATCTTATGAAGTTATCTTATCACTCTGTGTGCAGGTTTATCTGAATTAATTTGTTCGCTCTGTTATCTTATGAAGTGATCTTATCACTCTGTGTGCAGGTTTATCTGAATTAATTTGTTCGCTCTGTTATCTTATGAAGTGATCTTATCACTCTCTGTGCAGGTTTATCTGAATTAATTTGCTCACTCTGTTATCTTATGAAGTGATCTTATCACTCTGTGTGCAGGTTTATCTGAATTAATTTGCTCACTCTGTTATCTTATGAAGTGATCTTATCACTCTGTGTGCAGGTTTATCTGAATTAATTTGCTCACTCTGTTATCTTATGAATTGATCTTATCACTCTGTGTGCAGGTTTATCTGAATTAATTTTCTCACTCTGTTCTCTTATGAAGTGGCGTTATCACTCTGTGTGTGCCCCCAGTGGTACAGCGGTATGTCTGCGGACTTACAATGCTAGAATCCGAGTTTCGATACCCGTAGTGGGCAGAGCATAGATAGTTCATTGTATAGCTTTGTGCTTAATTACAAAGAAACAAACACTTTGTGTGCAGGTTTATCTGAATTAATTTTCTCTGTTATCTTATTGGGAAGACCAAAGCTCAATATATAAGCAATTATAGTTGTCATGGTGACAAGATATTTTTAGATGTATCACAGAGGGTGTTTCATATCTTTCGTTTTGTAAACAGCCTAGTGAAGGTAATACTTATAGACAAGTTCCTACACTGTCAGAGAGAAAGAGTACTGGGGGATATTTATCTTTCCTGAAGAAAAACTCGAGGGCTAATTCCAATTGGAGTATCCTCAAACATGTGGGAAAGAATAGAAAAATGTGTGTTTTAGCATAATTCAAGGCTAAATATACATTTACAACATCTCTACAAACAAAAATATGTCATTAAACACAGAATTGTATTCAATTTAAAAACGTATAACCCATAACATAAAAAGCTGGTTAGGGCGCTCAAATCGCAATCTTTCGATCGCGGGTTTCGAATTCCCGTTACTAAACATGCTCATTCTTTTAGGTTGCTGTCAGGACCAGCTATCCGAGTGTAGAAGTTATTAGCTAATACGAAACACCCTAGTGGCCGACTCAAAAATATAAGGGACTAGTTCTGAATGAAAAATAAAAACCCATAACATAAAAATATAAGAATTATATTGTACATCCATCAGGCTTTAGCTGTAAAGAAGATGTTCAGGAGTTATGAAAATGAGTGACTGAGTTAAGGTTAATCTCGATGTAATCAGGGAAAGCAATGAGAATGTAGTCTTTATCTTCTCTCTCAGAAAGCCAAGATGAAGCACATTTAAGTAACTCTCACTCAATCTCCAGTTAACATGTCGAAAGCGAAACGACTGAACGTTCCTAACGTCTGAAACTTAAAGTAAAAATCAAAGCACCTAACAAGAGAAAAGCCTAAAATATCCTTCCCACTACACTAAACTATAATACCTCAAATGGGTTAAGAACAAAGTTAGAGACATTAGCACGTAGTAAAAAAACACGCACACACACACATAAATATAAATGTGTACACAAGAGACGACTAGGACAGCTTAGGTAACAATCACGTATAAGCCCTGCAATAAATCCCATTCTTCTTAAAGACCAAACTCATAAATATAATCAACAAAACACCGAGATGGTGGGGGTGGATTGAGGATCGGGGTAGACAGAAATAACTTACCTTTACTTAAACATTTCGTGCTGTTATAAATTTATGCATTTTTTAATGAAAACGACGAAAGATAAAAGCAGATTTCTCGTTTTGAATGTATCTGATAATCAATTTATTCCCTTTGGTTAAACACAGCTCCGCGGAGGGTCAGCGGTAAGTTTATGCGCTGACATCGATAAAATCTGGGGTTCGATTCCTTGAGGCGAACAGAGCACTAATAGCCCCTTGTGTAGCTTTGGATTCAAACGACAATGACAAAATAACTGGAATAATAAAAGCACATTATCAAAGCTTATAAAATACATTATTGACGACTATCCTAACATTAGAAATATTTCTAACTCGGTGATTATCTAGAAATGTACAGGATTACAATTTTAAATAGTAACGGGCCTTTTAAGTTCTAACGCGTAAGATATTAATTCAACGTCACAATTTCACAGCAAAATGTTCAAGTCACTTATTAATTTCTTGCAATCCACTCATCCAGGAGGAAAGGTTAACGTAACTTCCAAGAGCCCCCCCCCCCAGTGGCACAGCGGTATGTCTGCGGACTTACAACACTGAAAACCGGGTTTGGATACCCGTGTTGGGCAGAGTACAGATAGCCCATTGTGTAGCTTTGTGCTTAACTTCAAAGAATGTAGTGTAGTAATGTCTAGCAAACGCGAAGGCCACGGAATTGGCCCATCCCGACCAATCCATCGAATTGAGCCTTTTCTTACACGGTTGCCATTTTACGGGGGAACACTACCCACTGGAGTGAAAACAAAACATGTCAATAAAAACAGTTTGAGTTTGGCTACAAGATGTTGAAAACTGCATGGTTGTATTTCTTCAGTTATTTAATTATTAAACTTTGAAATAGGAAAGTTCATTTTGGACCACCCTGTATAACAACGCAACGCGTCACAACATTTGTAAGAAATCATAAAAAGGAAAGGTCCCCCGTTTGGATCAAGGTAAGATTGGGGGATTATAAGGCTCAATCCATGATTTGGACAGAACGCAGACGGCCCATTGTGCAGTTTTATACTAAAGCAAACAAAATATTAAAAAAAGAGGAAGAAAATAAATTTATTACATTTGGATGGTTTAATTTGGACTAACTAACTATTTAGATCCCATCCATAGTTTCTTGTGCTCTTAATTTTCAATGAACTAAAAACTAACAAGTACCTTGGCAAATGAACAATGTAGATATACTATCATGTTTTCATATATTGCTGCTAGACAATTAACAATCTGCTGACCATTGTCTGTTATTGTTTGTTTATTGCTCATTGTTATTAGCAGCCGACTAAGATTTTAGCCTTACAAATGAAAATCCTGACTTCATCTTTTGTTGTTTCTTTGCTAAAACCAGTTACCAATTTATCCCTTGATCTTTATCTATATTTCAGTCTAAAACTATTCCTTTTAGTTAACTACAATTCACTAATGTAAACCCGACAATTTATAATACTAAAATTGAGGTTTCTATCCTTTGCTCATTGAGCAGGTTTGTGCTTAAAACAAACACGAAACGTATATGATGATTCAAATAGTATGTGGCGTCATCTAACGAATATTAAATGAAGTTTTGATTCATCTCAGATTAAGTGTATTTTCAGTCTAACTGTTATCGTTGATAACTTGGTATCAAAGTATTGCAACCATTTCAAAGATGGGGATATGTTACATACGAGTTATTATTCTAATGAATACATACAAATGAATTTTACCTATCTGCTAGAAATTTCTGGTTCCTGGTAGGGTTTAGAAGCGTAATCAGCCAAAAGAGTGATTTGTTTTTAATAAAAGAACTGTTCTATGGCGTGTAATCAAATTTAACCCTTGAAAAAAGACCTAGACTGATGACAACATTAGAATTTTTTGTAGTTTTGCCGAGAGATCCTATAGAATTACTTTGTTTAAGTTATATTTTATCATTATTGATAATCTCAGACGGTTTCCCTCAATGTGGGTAAGGGTAATGATTTCTTAGATAAATTTCTGATTCTTATTGGTAAGATCCAATTTTTTGCTTCGAACTTATCGATTGTTGCCATTTTTATTGGTAAATATTGTTTATGATAAGGTTTAATGTTTTATTTATTTTCTGTCATCTTGATTTTTAAGACAATACTTCTCATTACACTGATATACAGAGGATTGAATATGTTATATTAAAACGATTTTGAATATGTAGATCAGATGTCACGTGACAACCACAGCTGGGATAAAGTCGCGGTGGAACGGTATGTATCAGAACTACATTTTGAAATTACTTGTATTAGATAGACACTGTGATGCCACCGAAAACTGGTTGCTTTCTAAAGGATATGTAACAACCTTTTCCGACACAAAATATTCATATACTCAAATTATAAAAATGTATTCAGAATTGGGAATTATAATTTCAAAAATGAAGATATCTCTTGTACTTACTGACATTGGAAAACAAAGGAATATGGGCCAACTTGAGGCAATAGAACTGTCCAGAATAGACCTGAAACAGGCTGTATACCAGTTATGGTGAACAAAGTGCGGCGTTTTTTTAACAGGTGAGAATCTGTGAACATAAGGGCTAGTGGTAAAAGCCGTCCACATGCTCCAGGCAACAGTAAACAACATAATCAAGAAGGACCTTCGTGTAGAAACGATGCCAACAGAGTATAAGTTCACCAAGATAAGGCTTACAGTCATGTCTCCCGCTCATTCATCGTGTACCTCAATTAGATAATGAAATAGGTATTCATGCTATCCCATATGAAGACATGCCAGACATTTTGCCTATGGACTTCTGTGTGCTCGGATCGTACACTAGGTGGATAACGGAAACTCTGCAGGGAAGAGTGGCTAGTGGTGTGCTTTGAACCTGACAAATTTACATCGGAGACTTTTGCAAGAACTCCGCTGCGGGATATTATCAAGACGCACGGTGGTCCGTTAACATGGTCTGCTAGCCTGCTGGTTAGCGCTGGCCTTGGATGACCTAGTGATTAGGGCTGGCTTTAGCATGACCGAGAGGTTAGGGCGTTCAACTCGCAATCTGCAGTTCAAGGGCTCGAATCCTATCACCGAACATGTTCGCCCTTTCAACCATGGGGACGTTATAATGTGTTCGGTCAGTACGTTGGTAAAGAGTAGCCCAACAGTTGGCTGTTGGTAGTACTGACTAGCTGCCTTTCCTTTAGTCTTTCACTGCTAAATTAGGGACGACTAGCACAGATAGCCCTCGGGCAGCTTTGCGCGAATTTGCAAACTATCTAACTTACGGACTCTTAAAAGAATATGAAAAATTTCTAAATGTTACAAATTAAACGTATATATATATAATGTTTGATGACACAGTGCTATAATTTAAAACATTTTGATGGACATTTTTTAGAAAATGTTTTTTTAAAATTTGGTTGTTGTTAAGCACAATAGGTTATATGTGCTGTGCTCACCACAAGTATCAAAAGCTGGTTTATAGAGTTATATGAACTTATAGAAAATACTTTATTAGTAGACTTTAATAAGTTTTTGAAATTAAACGTGAACGATAGGAATTTCAAAGTGTTGGCATATAAAATCCAAAGAACGGCTCATGTATGCTTTTAAATAATAAATATAAAAAAAAAACACTCTTGCTTCTCACAATATGCCCACAATAAGGATACAGATTTTTACGGCCTAGCATTTAAGGAACTAATGCGTTGTATGAAAAACTCAAACAATTTTTTTTCATATAATTTTATGTCGAAAGTTTTTAAGTTACAGATAAGAAGATTACAATCTCCTGTAACAAATTATTTTTTTAGACAATTGTAGCTAAAAGAATAAAAGTATCAAAACTCTGTAACGTTTCTTAATGGCGTATTTATGTTGATTCACTAACTCTAAGTTTCTGAATAAACATATTTAAACTACCTAATTTTATCGAGCTAGCAAATATAGGATATTTTAAATTAAATTTCGATGTTTCACAATATTTTAATATATTTTGTTAATGTTTTGTTATTTTTTTCGACAGATGGAGACAAAATCTCCAACAACCGCTTACAATGAAACTATCGTAACCTTTCTAGAACAAACCACTTAAGAAAACAACCTTTTCAGAGCATACCACTTAAGTAACCGAGCCATTCTATAGAAAATCACTTTAAGAAACGATCTTTTATATATTACTATGGCAAGAATATGCTTGAGAAAACTTTAGTTATGAATACTAAATCACAAGTATTAGGTTCATATAAAATCCACCCCTCCTGTCGTTAAATGAATTGCTGAGAAAATACATTGCTTCATGATAACTTTTATGATTTGTTTCAAAGCAAACTCCAGTTTGAGTCCATTCTTATGTCATTTGTTGGCACAAGCTCGAGCAATAAGGATGTATTTGTTGTCGTTGTAGCACAAAACTACACAATGGGTAACAATGTGCTCTATTCACCGTGTGGAATCGAGCCTCGGATTGTAAGTCTGTAAACTTTCAGCTGACCTATCGAGAGGCCAACATTAATAAGTATACTTGCTTTTTGAAGAACGTGTGGCTTAATGAAAGAAAATAATGTTTATATAAACAATTTCTTTATTATTATTTTTTTTCGAAGCCCAGAATGGGTGAACTAGAGAAATATGTTATTAAACAACAAAAAAGTGATTTTCTATTATCTGAATATTAACATTTAATTTTTTTAAATTCAATAATCAGTCTGGGGTTAACTAAAAACAGCTACAGTTAGTTATCCAGTATCAATCTATATTCTGATTAACAGTTCTTCGAGTTGAAACCACAGAACGGCATCTTAGTTTATCAAAAATACTCAATGTTTTAAATTCACTTAAAACTAAAATTATCATCCAAGTACTTAGATTTTGATAACGATTCATTTTATAATAATTTTTGCGAATAATTAAGGATTACTAGTCTGTTGGTTCTGTTTAATGAGGAATGAAAAAAGAATAAAAAAAAATGTACAAAAATACAGTTTTCTTAATCGTAGCCTAGTGATTAGAGTTTCAGGCTAGTGATTAGGGTGTTCAGGCTAGTGATTAGTGTTTCAGGTTAATGATCAGAGTTTCAGGCTAGTGATTAGGGTGTTCAGGCTAGTGATTAGTGTTTCAGGTTAATGATCAGAATTTCAGGCTAGTGATTAGGGTGTTCAGGCTAGTGATTAGGTGTTCAGGCTAGTGATTAGTGTTTCAGGTTAATGATCAGAGTTTCAGGCTAGTGATTAGGATGTTCAGGCTAGTGTTTAGTGTTTCAGGCTAGTGATTAGGGTGTTCAGGCTAGTGATTAGTGTTTCAGGTTAATGATCAGAGTTTCAGGCTAGTGATTAGTGTTTCAGGTTAATGATAAGAATTTCAGGCTAGTGATTAGGGTGTTCAGGCTAGTGTTTAGCGTGTCAGGTTGGACATCAAAAAACCTCAGGGTTCAAAACCTGATGTTGTAGAACACAATCCGCACTATCAATTTTGAACGCGTTATAAGCGTGCCAGTCAATTCCGTTATTCGGTTCGAAACTGAAGAAAGCCATTGTGATGGGGGGATGCTTTTAACTGGCTGCCTGTCCTCTGGTCAGTTGTTCAAAACTAAAAGAGCTGAACCTCAGATTGTCACGTGTCACATGCTGATTTACATATTCAATATGGTTTTGATATAACGTGCTCAACCGTAATTAACACTATTCACTACAGAAAACGTACACAGAGGTTAAACTTACGGCCACACAAATGGTTGTTTAATAGGGAATGTCAACGTATACTAGGTCCCCGAAAGTGTTCTGTTTCAAGGGTAAATAAAACCAAAATTAAGAGTAATGAATATTTTTATTTCTTGCTTTTAAAATTCATATGTCATGCTATGTTGTAGCCTACAGAGTGCATAATTCTTTTCGTGATTCATGGCATGCCCACGTTTTACTGACGGCACGACAGTACAAGTTGCAACGTTAAGCGTCCCTTATGTGACATCATTTTTGCGTCTACTGACTGACTGACAAACAGCACACTAGGTATAGTGGCGCGAGAAAGTGACCTGAGCAATAACATCTCAACTTTATTTTATCCATCAAGCAGAATCAAGTACAATTAGTTGTTCATTTAGTTAGCGACAGTTTATTTCATCCATCAAAGCAGAATCAAGTACACTTAGTTAGCGACAATTTATTTTATCTTCTTACAGATAGCATGCATTGCTGTACTTTAATAGAGGTTTATAGACATATCCGAGGTTTATTTAAGAATTTCGCAAGTAATTGAGTTCGTCGGTAATAGAATCCCGCTTTGCTATGCGTAGAAATAATATAGCGATCCCAGTTACTACGTGTTTCAGTTCTCTCTACTGTGCATGTTGTTCCCAGTACAAACGCTCAACTCAAAGGAGGCGTCAAAAACAGTCATCCTTTCTGTGTGGAATTATATAACCTGTCTTCAGGTTGTCTTGTTATACTGAACTGAACATAAAAATTAGTTCAGTAAAATTTGTATTATTACTTCTCACATATCACCATCTAACAAATATATTGTGCTTAAGCCAAAATCCGCTTTAGTTTTGTACAGTGATGATCGTAAGTCTCACTGATTTACTACGAGACTTTCTTCTGTATGGCATATAACAAAAAATGGCCATCCCGTGTTTCCTGCTATTACCTAATTAGATTAGATCTTTATGTGAGATTTTTAAGTAGTTTGTATCATTAAAGCAATTTCGCGTAATGAACAGCTTGAGTTGTATGAAGCAATTATTAACTCGTGGTAATTATCAACTCGCGGTTACTTATTACGCTATCTTATTGTTAACTAGCGACACCTACACTTGCTGTTAGAAACAATTCTGAAGCTCTTGCAAGTAGATCAGTTTAAATTACTCCATAAACTCATTTTGTTTACATTAGAGCATACGTACTGAAACCACGTCACTTTTATTTTTCAAACATGAAAGTTGCCTATTTGAAACTAAATTTTACATTAATGACATATTGTATATATTTAATTATGTCAATATTAATTAGTCAGCTTTCAATAACCTTTTTATTTGGTTCGGTTTAATTTATATTTTGTGTTTTTTAATCATTGTTTGTGAATTGTTATTCTAGTATATTTCGAATGTATTGTTGCCATAGAACACACATTTTACATAACCTATTTTAACATTTAGCTGTAGTTATGTCAGTAAAAGCTGTTTTCTCGTAAAATCCACACATGGTTTTAAGATTGTGTATTTTACAAGTTAAAAACCATGCTTACGTTCATAGAAACATGATTAGATTCATGGTCTGAATTTTCTGTATTTACTGGATTCATTTTTCACATTTTTAGCCATATAACAACTGCTTGGAACTTTATTAAGTTTATTTAACTAATTTACATTGCAGAATATATTAATTAAACAGTTCTTTGTCTTGTCTTTAATAGGATTTACTCTAAAACATATTATTTGTGTCCATCTTGTTTTTCTTCTTTTGTCCTTTTTCAGGAACATTATGTTTTGTACACATGATTTAGAATAAAACCGAATCTTATTACTTTTACTGGTTACAGTTGATTTAGTGATAAAATATTTTACGATAGGAAAATTTAAAACAAACAATACACAATACTTCCTTTAGAATGTTATTCAATTAAATTTTCAATATAAATATTACTGATTTGTGCCAATGAATCTAAAAACCCACGCTCAACATGAAATAGACTCCAGAGGATGCAAGAATGAGTCTTGTTTGACTGTAGTCCATTCCACAAGGAATATGATATCCAGATAAATAGGCGGGAATACGGTCACAAATGTAAAATTCGAACTTATCCTAAAAATGCTTAATAAAACCGAGTTCTGGTAATTGTTCTGGTCCAGAAAGGTGTATGAACTCACTTTCGTGTTCTTCAAACCTAATTTGGGTAATTCGAGTGCGACTGTTTGTTGAATTGTCGGATTGAAATGCAATGGATTTTTGAATTCTTGGATTGAAGTGCAATTGGTTTTTTGAATTGTTGGATTGAAATGCGATCGTTTGATGAATTGTTGGATTGAAATGCGATCGTTTGTTGAATTGTTGGATTGAAATGCGATCGTTTGTTGAATTGTTGGATTGAAATGCAATTGTTTGTTGAATTGTTGGATTGAAATGCGATTGTTTGTTGAATTGTTGGGTTGAAATGCGATCGTTTGTTGAATTGTTGGATTGAAAGAGCCTTTACCTATCAGGATGGTTATGCAAAGTTAATTTGGTGGCGATAACCAGTAACGATGTTTAAGCACAGTATGCATGTTGTTCCTCCCCTCACCAGTATAACATATCCAGCAGCTTGCACTGTTGAAACAATAAAAGTAACGCTTAGTGTCTCAAGTAGCTTTCGCCATACTTTTACTCTACTTTCAATACAGGAAAGAAACATAACTCGGCTTATTACACTACATTACACACTTTCAGTGATCCAGTGTCCAAACAGTTTTGTTCTATGTCCAAATAGTTATGCTCTAAGTACAGCTCAGGCTGTTGCCATCATGTTTGTATCTGTAGACAATTTGTTTGCTCCCATGTGAAAATTTTTGAAATGTTTTTTTTTTTTAGTGTAAGAGTTGCAGAAAATCAAATACAGACTAATATTGGAAGAACAAGTAACTTGGGACATGGATGGCGTATTTTGCTATCCAATTCGCCCTTTTCCTCGATTAGTCACCAAAGTTAGAGGAAACAGTTTTTCCTAGTGGCAAACATATTTTTTCCTTTTAATTGACGCTATCGATAGATTTATGTCTTAGATCAGCCTGTCAAAGAAATGTTTTTGATAAAGTAATTATGATATCACTCCATTTTCTCATTCATAGCATTCAGTGTCTCATCTGCCACATCACATCTTTAGTATACTTTTCGTACATTAATAACTAAAGTACTATTTAACTGTATATAGGCAGATGTGATCCGATGCTTTTTATCTATAGCTACACCACAGTTTAGTTATGTTTCATATCAAATCTTCATTAACGATACTTACATTGACAACTTGTGATATCGAAGTTCAGTTCTTCCTAGCATGAGCTTAAAGCAAAATTATAATTTACACGAACATTCTCGAAATAATAGAAATATTTCTGTCCAATCTCATGACCAAATCTGAAACGAAGTATTTCAAAATGAGCCTTTGCAATTAACTTAAGAGCCAGTTTTTATGTTCAGTTTGTAACGCTACATAACAGTTATTTAACATGTAAAGTATATTACTTAATAATTGAAGAAATACTGTTTTCCAAATGCTGTAAATTACGAAACACATGGTTGGAAATTTAAGGCTCTTCAATAAGTTCTAGTTTTTCTTACAGACATTAAATGCCATCTATAAGTATATAGTCAAACAATCTTTATTTATTATAAGTTTACTTCATCCTATATGACCATCTATAAGTACATAGTCAAACAATCTTTATTTATTGACTATCTACTTATAGATGATCATATAGGATGAAGTAAACTTAGAATAAATAAAGATTGTTTAATAAGTTTACTTCATCCTATATGATCATCTATAAGTAGATAGTCAAACAATCTTTATTCATTCTAAGTTTACTTCATCCTATATGATCATCTATAAGTAGATAGTCAGGCAATCTTTATTTATTATAAGTTTACTTCATCCTATATGATCATCTATAAGTAGATAGTCAAACAATCTTTATTTATTGTAAGTTTACTTCATCCTATATATATATAAGTAGATAGCCAGACAATCTTTATTTATTCTAAGTTTACTTCATCCTATATGACCATCTATAAGTAGATAGTCAAACAATCTTTATTTATTCTAAGTTTACTTCATCCTATATGACCATCTATGAGTACATAGTCAAACAATCTTTATTTATTCTAAGTTTACTTCATCCTATATGATCATCTATAAGTAGATAGTCAAACAATCTTTATTTATTCTAAGTTTACTTCATCCTATATGATCATCTAT
>NW_013666396.1:412703-428143 GCF_000517525.1 Limulus polyphemus
ATCCTATATGATCATCTATAAGTAGATAGTCAGGCAATCTTTATTTATTGTAAGTTTACTTCATCCTATATATCCATAAGTAGATAGCCAGACAATCTTTATTTATTCTAAGTTTACTTCATCCTATATGATCATCTATAAGTAGATAGTCAAACAATCTTTATTTATTCTAAGTTTACTTCATCCTATATGACCATCTATGAGTACATAGTCAAACAATCTTTATTTATTCTAACTTTACTTCATCCTATATGACCATCTATAAGTAGATAGTCAAACAATCTTTATTGTATTCTAAGTTTACTTCATCCTATGTGCTCTATCAAAATGACAAACGAAAGACCTTTTGTTAATAATAAGAACACAATTCATAAATTTCGAAGCGACTGCAAAATTTTATTGTGTTCTTGTGATACTATTCTTAATTTATAAATATATGGTTGCCCAAAATTACAACAAACGTCAAACCTAAATATTTTTACAGAGGAACGGGACATAGTAAAAAAGTTTAGATCATAATGTTTTCGTTGATTAATAGACCCCTAAACATATTGTTATGACATCCATTCTAAATGGAATATGGTTGGTTGTAATTAAGAACAAAGCTACACAATGGGCTGTTTGTGCTGTGCCCACCACGCCTATAGAAACCCGGTTTATAGCGTTGTAAGTCCGTAGACAAACCGCTATGCCACTGGGGCGGTGGGGTGGGGGTGGATGGGGTGGAATATGTAAAATGAGATTTATATAAACAAAGGTAGGAGAGGCTAACTCGTTGTTACTTTTGGACAGTGTCAGAACAGCTTCTTTAAGTTCATATAGTAAAATAGTTCTAGTTGTGTAGAAAAATCTTTAAACTGGAGAGGTATCGGAAAATTAGAGACTAGACAGTCATCGACCCATCTGGCTGAATGTCAGAAAATTAGATGCTGCATAGTCACCGATCCACGTGCTGAATGTCGGAAGATTAGAAGTTGGACAGTCACCGATCCACGTGCTGAATGTCGGAAGATTAGAAGTTGGACAGTCACCGATGCATGTGCTGAATGTCGGAAGATTAAAAGCAGGACAGCCACAGATCCATGTGGTTAAAATATACAAAAGTGCTGTTTCGAATATTATGAAAAATTTTAAGTTGTTATTGCTTTAGTTTTGGAAACCAGTAATTTTAGATCAAGTAAATGCTACCACTCCTTAATATTTTTTGGAAATTATATAAATACATTTCAAAGGGTATTGAACTAAATATTAACATATACTATATAAAGAGATTTCAAAGGGTATTGAACTAAATATTAACATATACTATATAAAGACATTTCAAAGGGTATTGAATTAAATATTAACATATACTATATAAAGA
Organism: Limulus polyphemus; assembly: GCF_000517525.1. Taxonomy (NCBI): domain Eukaryota; kingdom Metazoa; phylum Arthropoda; class Merostomata; order Xiphosura; family Limulidae; genus Limulus; species Limulus polyphemus. The sequence goes on from NW_013666396.1 coordinate 414,067, forward strand.
CATTTCAAAGGGTATTGAACTAAATATTAGCATATACTATATAAATACATTTCAAAGGGTACTGAACTAAATATTAACATATACTATATAAATACATTTCAAAGGGTATGGAACTATATATTAACATATACTATATAAAGACATTTCAAAGGGTATTGAACTAAATATGCGCATGTACTACATAAAGACATTTCAAAGGGTATTGAACTAAATACTAACATATACTATATAAATACATTTCAAAGGGTATTGAACTAAATATTAACATATACTATATAAAGACATTTCAAAGGGTATTGAACTAAATATTAACATAAACTATATACAAAAATTTCAAAAGGCATGAAAATAAAGATTGACCTATACTATATAAAACATTTCAAAGGGCATTAAAATAAAGATTAACATATACAATAAAAAGAAATTTCAAATGGTATTGAACTAAAGATTAATCATAAAGCTAGTCAATGAGCTATCTGTGCTATGCCCATCGTGGGTATCGAAGCCAGGTTTTTAGCACTATAAGCCTTTCGACTTAGTACTAAGTCAGTGTGTGTGTGTGGGGGGTGGGGGACTATATATAGAGATATAAACGTTGGTACTAGATGGTGTGTGTGTGGGGACTATATGTAGAAACATAAACTTTGGTGCCAGGTGATAGGAAATGACAAGCAGTCGAATATTGAAAACATTCTTTTATGATACCATCAACATTTTCACACAGAAAGTATTAGAAGATATAAAAGTAAACGTAAGAGATGTATCCTACTAAGATACCAGAAATATAGGGAAGAGGGGGCGGGACAAACGTGTTTGTAAGCTATTGTATTATAAGTGAGAGTTGTTGTTTTTTTAAGCGTGCTTGAACGTTTCCTTCCCTTGAACTCAAATTTTGAGTTACTTTTATCAAATTGATTCAAGTTAATAAGAAATATGTTATCGACAGTAGGGTGAGAGTAAATGCACGGGTAGACAAGGGTTTTATTTCATAACAGGATTATTCATTTTGGCATATTCAAGCCAGTATTTGCGAAATAATCGAAGAATTAAATATGAAACGTTAAACTGTCGGTAAAGATATATATACGATATGTCTTTCCTTCCTCGTCACGATCGAAGCAACAAAATAACTACAATCTACATATATATATACAAGAAAAGTATCGAATCTTTGCGAGATATCGTCCTAGTTGTTCAAACAGATGGAAAAAGAAACAGAAATTGAAAGGACTCGCACGTGACGCTATAGCTGAAGAGTTTAAATAAAGAATTTGCTTATTCCATCAAAGAAACAAGAAAAAACGTTGATCTATTTGTTTTGCCGTTATTACAACGGGGTTTAAAGGGCTTATCGAAAAAGTAAAATGTGTAAATTATCCTGGATTACGTTAAAGAATATATGAAACAAATTCGTTTTGTGAAAATAGACGGCGGAAGATATTTTTCATGACGTTTACTTTTTTTACCCAACTTACTATCGAAAGCGCCACCTACATATATATTCTGCAAATAGTTTCACTTGGACAAGTAACTATGAGGATTTCCAAACTATGAAATCAAATATATGTTTATTCAAAATTAACAATTTTAATACTTAAAATCTTAAAATTTCACAATATCAAACTATTTTGCTACACATATGTATGCAGTTTTTTAAAAAATTGAAAATATTTTTAATTTAGCTCGAATATGTTTTATGATGTAATCATACCAAACATAATTAACTAAAATTCATTTCTTTGTTCTAGATTTGGGGATGCGTTATATGCACACGTCGTTAGAGATCTCCATCCTTCTCTTCTGTTTTTTTTTCTTCAGAAGACTTCTCTAGGATAAGATTACTTCTTAAGTTAAAATTTGTTTTTTATATTATTGTTTATTTAACTTGGGGTTTAAGCAATAACTTTTTCTGGGATTATTTATTGTAAAACTAATTAGTTTAACGACTATTAAATAAAGTTTGTTTGTCTATAATTAAGCCCAAAGCTACACAATGGGCTATCTGTGCTCTGTCCACCACGGGTATCGAAACCCGGATTCTAGCGTTGTAAGTCCGCAGACATACCTCTGTGCCACTAGGGGCCGTTTTATAGTTATGCAGAAAATCAAAGCTTTTAGTAATGGTCGTGATTTTGTATATTTACACATATATACATACATAGGGGGGATTCCGGGAGGGCAAGAGAGAGCAGTTTTCCCCGCTTTTTCTGCGCGATATAATATATGCACGACATTCACAATAATTAAGTCAGACTTTTTACCTCCCCCAAAAAACTGTGATCCTGAATTTCGCCCATGTATATATATATATATTTATTTATAAATATAAACATAACAATATAAATAAATAAATATATATATATATAAATATACACAGGACAATATATAGTCGAAAAACTGAAGGAAAATAAAATTTCTTAATGCACGATGGTGATTAATTTGGAAAAGACATTCCAGTTTTGATCTTTTTTTTAAACTGTGGTTTATTTAGGGTTACATCCTGCACAACAGATGTAAAGAACGACGTACAACTGTGACAAAAACCAGTCCATTCCAAACCTCATTCCGAACTGATTGTCTATACTTTATCATGGCAAAGGATTCGTTTTTGGGATGATTCCGAAGAATCCAATGATACCTAAAACATATTATTGTGTTTACCCATTTCCTAGATGCAACATTACTTGTTTGTAGCTCTGGTTTCATTTTACTACCTTTCGCACTTAACTTGGTAGTGGTGTAGATTTCTGGACCATCTGCGGATAGTCTTTTCACATGTCTCACATTACCAAGTGCACATAAATAATATTATATATGGAGAGATAGATAGGTTTATAGTTAAATATACATGTATATGCTTTTACAATTTATATATATATGTATGTATACACACAGAATGATAATGAATGCTGCAGGAAAGTTAGAAATACGAAAAACGTGTTTGTAGGTAAAGAGTCAGTAGATATACTTTTGATGTTTTTTTTGTTTGTTTGTTTGTCTTGTAACTTCTGAATACAGAAAACAAGTGTAGCACGGTGTGAAAAGCGACATTTGAAAATCTGAAGTGTCCATAATACACGGTCAAAATGGTATAAGATAAATATTTCAAACCTAGAATTAAAACCTTACGCTATTTAATATATTCATCTATACTAATAAAACAACCTGTGTGTGTGTGTCAGTCAGTCAGTCAGCGCCATAACTCCAAGTGTAAAGAACCTACAGACCTGAAACTTTGCACCCATACTAAGGGAATTCTGAGGGTGTGCATCTGGATATTATTTTTTTGGCCTATAATTTTGCCATATAGCCCTTAAGCCATAAAAAGAGAAATGACCTGGCATGTCCAGGTGGTTAAGGAGCTCGATTCGCAATCTACGGGTTCGAATCCCCGTCCCACCAAATATGTTCGCCCTTTCAGCTGTGGGGGCGTTACCATGTGACGGTCAATCCCACTATTCGTTGGTAAAAAGAATAGCCCAAGAGTTGGCGGTGGGTGATGATGACTAGTTACCTTCCCTCTAGTCTTTCATTGCTAAATTAGGGACGGCTAGCGCAGATACCCTTCATGTAGGTTTGTGCGAAATTCAGAACAAACAAACAAAAAATGAGAAGTATATGCTGCCATCTGTCGCTTGGTACAACAAATTGTTAGGGAATAAGTGTTTAATAATAATAACAGTTTTGTAAAAATAGGTTTGTAAAAAACATGTATAAAAGTGTATAAAATATTTTAAAAGATTAAAGGAGATACGAATGATGCATAATGTTTTTCAATAATTTTACTAAAATCATTTCTGGACGAACATTGCAGCTGTGAGTTTCACCAGAAAGTGAGAGGTGAGGAAACGTCTTCTCAGGAAGAGTATCACAAAAGGTGAGCGATATTTTCCATCATGCTTAACTAGCCCTAACAAATGTTATTCAAGACTCATAACGTAGATACATTAATATGTAGAATTATACACTGACTTATCTCCATTTTGAAATACTTTTATTTACGAGCTTTCGGCTCTCTTACCGAGGCCTTCATCGGGCAACAATGTACTGAGCGATAAAACTTCGTTAACTGTGGAACTCCGTTTTCAAATAGGTATCTAAGCAACAGTCGTAACAATTGCTGACATCTGGTATTAAAGTTATTAAATACATAGAATTATGATGAATCAATATAAATATAATAGTACTGTCTGTTGTATGTTTATGAAATTACTTCGCGGGGTGTGGATGGATCTTCATGAAAATTGGTATGGAGTTCATTTGGTCCAAATTTTTGGTTTTGCGGTTTTATATTTTACCACTACTTCGCTCCCCGTCGATGAATCCTCACCAAATTCGGCATGAAGGTTTTTTGGGTCCCTGCGGAGATACATACAAAATTGTGTTTTCACATTTTATGTTTTGCAGTTTTTATTCGCGTTTTCTACAATTATATATAAGGGAACTTTCACTCCTAAAATAATCTTTCATTAATCATTAATTTACATAACTTCCGTCCAGCTAGTATAGAATATAAATCGGTTGCTTCGATATTATAAGAAAATACAATTATAGGTATTCTGTGGAGAAAAAAAATAAAGGCATTTTTCATACTTCAAATAAGCCCGGTATGGCCAAGTGGTTAGCGCGCTCGACTCGCAATCTGCGGGTCGCGGGTTCGAATCCCCGTCTCACCAACCATGCTCGCCCTTTCAGCCGTGGGGGCGTTAAAATGTGGTTGGTCGTTGGTAAACGTGTAGCCCAAGAGTTGGCGGTGGGTGGTGATGACTAGCTGCCTTCCCTCTAGTCTTACACTGCTAAATTGAGGACGGCTAGCGCAGATAGCCCTCGTGTAGCTTTGCGCGAAATTCAAAAACCAAACAAACATACCTCAAATAATACATTGTAAAATTAAAGGTTTACCTTTACATCGAAACCATATAGATACTGTGTTTTTAAATATTGTCTTTGATTTTAAATTACAAAATAAGTTGAGTAGTTTAGCTAGTTGAAAGAGTGATTGATTATATTAATTAGATAGAGGGCTGAACAAGAGTTTAGGTTTTATTCTGTACATCGTTTTTTAAAACCTGTTGTTATAAAATTGTTATTGTTTAAATTTTTTTAAAGAAACCACACACAAAATTCATATTACCATTTTCACAAATAATATAAAACAATAACAGATTTGTAACAACAGGTTTAGAAAAACACGCAAAAAAGTGTTAAATTCATATTATTGGGGAAAGTGATTAAATTTAAATGTTTGTTCGTACTAATTTCATATTCATTGAAAATAGTGTGTCTTTCTTTTTAGTATTAGTATCTTTATGCATTTGATATGTATTGGTATATAGCAAGCGAAATTGTTATAATTTCTGTTTAAAAATAGCTAAACATCGACCCTCTGTTTAGGTAATACCCGGGTAAAGCTGAGTAAGGACGGCTGGTATATATATATATATATTAAACACAAAATATACAAGCTATAAAATATCCTGTATGGTTACAATATGCAGGCTAGACAAAATAATTAGAAACACCCAATCAAAATGTCTTAATAACGTGTAGGTCCACCATTGGCTACAAGAACTGTAGCAGTTTTTCGTGATAGGGTATCTGCACGTGTCTGAAGGGTGTGTTGGGTGTTACTTTCCTGTTCTAACAAAACTCCGTTCACTCATGATTGTCCTCCGACCACTGCTACGTTTACCCGATAAAACGTTTTTGGATAATCGCCATGTTGTTATAACAATTGAAAATCCAAGATATGGCATACCTTATGTCACTAAGGTTCCTACAGTCCAATGTTGCCTGACAACTGTTTAAACAATATAAACCCTATGTCTAAGAGTTTATCTAAATAACAAGTTAATTAGCCAGTTGATGTGTTTATCCATTTAGCTTTTGGGGAAGAATGAGCGCATTATATATCTAGTGCTACAAGTTTCTTTGTCCAATCTCTGCAGGTATTGATTGTTTTTGTTAAGAAATGTGTTTAAATATAGGGTTAGTATTTATACGATTAAGCGGCTTGTGTTTGTACGTGATGAAAAATTTCAAATTTTCCGATCCCTAGTCCCCATGAGACTTTCAAGGGTTCTTAGGCATGTCCCTGAATCATTCTAAAATCATTACTTTACTCATTTTCCAGCTTTGAAGAGTTTCACAGCCATTTGTAGTTTTCTCCTTGTTACTGTGTTTATACTGATGAATGACACACAAGTACGACGTCCTGGTTTTCTCCTTGTTACTGTGTTTATACTGATGAATGACACACAAGTACGACGTCCTGGTTTTCTCCTTGTTACTGTGTTTATACTGATGAATGACACACAAGTACGACGTCCTGGTTTTCTCCTTGTTACTGTGTTTATACTGATGAATGACACACAAGTACGACGTCCTGCCATCCACGTGAAGACTACGAAATAAAGGCCATCCCTGGAACGGTTACATTTACTTACTCATACAATCTATATTTTACTTCATTTTTGCTTTACATTCACGCCAGATTGTACTAAGTTGTCACAACCAATGCTAGAATTACCTCAATAAGTTGAGAACAAACACGTGTATTCGTGTAGCGCATGAACACTTCCCTACTCAAATATAGACGCATGAATTATGTTGAATTCTGACGATGTTTACTTTTTTTCTTCAAAAGATGTGGAGTTTTTAGCAAAGTCTTTTTCGTGAAACTATAAACTTTTTTTCTCAGTAGTTTTAAGTATCTGAACTCTGGAAAAAAAAAACAGCTACGAAGCTGGCGCGTCTTTGTTTATTATCAGCATGTGTAGCCAGCAGGAAGAGCTTTTCGTGACAGCTATGTGCAAACTACTGCATCATTACAAGAGAACCGTAAAGCTCGAATCAGGAGTTAGTACTGCAACTTACTGGAATCCATAATTCAGTTTTAAAAAAAGGCTTAGAAAATCCCAGCTGGGTTGATAGTGACATTTCATCCCTGATAAAGAGGTAATGTAAAATGGTTAAATAGCGCCGTTGAAGTCTACTCAAAGAAAATACTTGTATGTGTTGTAGGGTTCTGATGCATCTAATTCCATAGGGTAATGATATGGAAAAAAATCCATATTTAAAATTATTATATCTTTAAAAATACTTTTCTTCAGTAAACTAAATTTCACCAGAGACAAACTTTGAATCATAGGTTATATTCAAGAAAGTTTGGCTATTGAGAGAAGATAGGCTGAGTGTGGCCCCAGTGGTCAGCCTGCTGGACTATGGAACTGAGATTCTGCGGTTCGCATCCAATTATATGTAAGAACGTAAGAACAGTATATCAAATTAGATATACCAAGCCTATTCGAAAAAAAAACTTGAACGCTTTCGAACATTGGCCACTCCTCATCAGGAGTAAAATAAAAATAGTCAGCTATTCGAGAGTGCTCGAGTTTCTAAGTCTTTTGAAATCTAATTGATTTTTGTGGTGATACTTTCATCATGGTTAAATTAGATATATTCATTATTAGTTGGTATTTTAGTTCTGGTCTATCCAAGTAGCTTACTTTGATTAATAGATAGTAAGTTATTTGCAAGAAACGGTATATACAATATCACCCCTGAAGAACGTCTACAGTGTTCTTTTTCAAAAGTGTTACTCATCTAATTTATAGCTTGAAATCTAATAGTCAGTAGTCAAATTTATAGCTATAAATTTGACTAGTGACTATTAAATTTCAAGCTATGAATTTGACTAGTGGCTATTAGATTTCAAGCTATAAATTTGACTAGTGGCTATTAGATTTCAAGCTATAAATTTGACTAGTGGCTATTAGATTTCAAGCTATAAATTTGACTAGTGACTATTAGATTTCAAGCTATAAATTTGACTAGTGACTATTAGATTTCAAGTTTAAAATTTAATAGTCACTAGTCAAATTTATAGCTTGAAATCTAATAGTCACTAGTCAAACTTCTTTAACTCACAAAATGTTGCTAACGAATTTCTCTATGATACAGCAGTCACTGGTGATCAGTTTTAGTCAGTGTGGTTAAAAGCTTTAATATCAAAATGTATAAAATAAAAGGACTATAGACTTTGTATACATGCAACAGGTTTTACTTACTAAAGCACATAATGAAGATAATTGTATTTTTTTAAGAAAGATCTTTCCGATACTATGCTGCTCTTGTAACTATTTCTTTTATTGTTGATAGTACTCACTCTGATAGCCACAGTTATACATCATTGGTTACCATATAACAGTTCCCGTTATAAAAAAGCTTCTGCGAAGGTAGATAATGTCAATCTTACACCATGTTTATAACTGCTGGAATGAGGTTGGTAGGATTAAACTTTCTTTAGTATCCTTGAGGAAGACAGAGAAGAGGAACAATTACCAGTACCAAAATGTAGAAACTCGCAATCTGAGGGTCGCGGGTTCGAATCCCGGTCACACCAAACATGCTCGCCCTTTTAGCCGTGGGAGGCGTTATAATGTGACGGTCAATCCCACTATTCGTTGTAAAAAGAGTAGGGCAAGAGTTGGTGGTGGGTTCTGATGACGAGATGCTTTCCCTCTAGTCTTTCATTGCCAAATTAAGGACGGCTAACGCAGATAACCCTCGTGTAGCTTTGCGCGAAATTCAACAAAACAAACAAATAAACAAGTTTACTTACCGCCGAAATTCAGACAGAACGAGGAGATACGGTTACCAGAATCAAAAACAGCATCCAATCCGTCTGTTTTCAACAACTTTTACAGGGAAGAAAAAAGCCCTAACTCATTTCAGTTTATACAAGTATCTAATCTTAAGAAGGGCTTACCTTTCCCCGGGAGGGGGAAGTGGTTACACACATGGTTAAAGGTTTCTAACCGCTGGCATATGGAAGTTTTTTCTGACAGAAATTATTAGTGCATGTTTGCGAGCTTTCACCATTCAATTAACAAAAATCTCATACTACATGGAAACCTCCTTCATGAAAAACTTCATGTACACATCTGACTAAATATATATATTCTATACTAGCTAGAGTACCCGTCACTTGGACGGAAGTTATGTAAATTCATGATTAATGAAGGGTTATCTTATGACATGAAAATTTGCTTCCTTATATGTAATTGTAAAAAACACCCATAAAAACTGCAAAACACAAAGTGTGAAACTACAACTTTGCAAGCGTCTTTGAATGGACTCAACAAACCTTCATGCCAAATTTGGTGAAAATCCATCAACATGGGGTGAAGTAGTGGTAAAAAAAAATGCAAGAAACTCCCATAAAACCGCAAAACTGAAAATGTGTATGTATCTCCCCATGGACCCAATGAACCTCCATACCAAATTTGGTGGTGATCCATTTAAACCCTTCCCAATATTTACATGGACATACAACAGACAGTACTATTGTATTTATATATATTAGTCATGAAAGGATGAATTCGTGACGTTTAAAATGAAACATCATTGACCAAATTAGAAAATTAATTATAGGCCGCAAAATTCTCTAACCGATTCCCTCAAGTGACATGCGAGACGCCATGACAGTAAAAGATTACACAGAAACTCGAGCAACCAATAATAACAAATATTATAAAATAAAGTACAACTCAAAATAAAATAAACTCTAAATAAATCAAAATCGTATCAAAATAATTAACGACATAGGACATAGGACTAAACTAAATGGTTAGTCCACTAACACTTCTTAACAGCTTCAACTACCACGGTCTTCCCCTCCCACAAACAAAAACACTTCTAGAACTTTATCACAGGATCGTGGAACGGCTAAGAGTTGAGTGTTAGCTTTTGTTAAAGTAATATTTTTATTATTAATTTTTAATTTTTGCTCTCGGGTCGGAGTATAGCCCGAGACCTCATTTTTAGATCAGTTGGTAGAGCATTTGCCTGGTGAGTGAGATGTCTTGTTTCGAATCAGAGTCAAAGACATTTTTATAAAAAGGTTTACCACATTATCATGGGCTAAGATTTGTTTTTATTAGTCTGCACAAAGTTACACGATGCCATCTGCGTGTAGGCAGTCGTCAATAGTTTTGAAATAATAGAGAGAAGGCAGCTAGCTAACAATACTCACTGTTAACTCTTAGGCTACTAAGGATAATCCATTGCAGGAAACCAATAATAAGCAAGAATTACGTGTCTATAAATAAAGAAGCGGAAATTGTTCGTTTGTTTGTTTTGTTTTAGCTATTAGCGCCAAGCTACACAAAATATATATGCGCATAATAGTCCTTGAGTTTGAAATGATACACTAGAGAGAAGACGGCTATTCAAGAGCACCCCCTGACATATCTTAGACTATTCTTATCTGACCTAATACTGGGAGTTGATTGTCACTCTTACAACGCACTCACTGCTCAAAGTGCAGTATTCTTTTTTATTATTATTATTTTGTCTGTGGTAACGGGACGCCAATATAGACCCGCAGGTCCATATTCCGGTACGTTAACCGCTGGGCCACGCTCGGCCCAAGAAGCTGAGAAAGAAGAAATGCTAATTTTCTGAAGGATATAGTTACTAAGATTACCTTTTATTTGCTAAATCTCTTTTATTGTAACTGTTTCCATTCAGATTTGTCTGATAATAAAGCTGAGATACTCTTGGTAACTATATCCTTCAGTAACTCAGTAGGTATATTTGCTAAATCCCTTTTATTGTAACTGCTTACATTCAGATTTGTCTGATAATAAAGCTGAGATACTCTTGGTAACTATATCTTTCAGTAAATCAGTAGGTATATTTGCTATATACCTTTTATTGTAACTGCTTACATTCAGATTTGTCTGATAATATAGCGAAGGTAATCTTAGTAACTATATCCTTCAGAAAATCAGTACGTATTATTTGCTAAATCCCTTTTATTGAAACTGCTTACATTCAGATTTGTCCAACAATATAGTTTACCTACTGATTTACTGAAGGATATAGTTACCAAGAGTATCTTAGCTTTATTATCAGACAAATCTGAATGGAAGCAGTTACAATAAAAGGTATATAGCAAATATACCTACTGATTTACTGAGGGATATAGTTACCAAGAGTATCTTAGCTTTATTATCAGACAAATCTGAATGTAAGCAGTTACAATAAAAGGTATATAGCAAATATACCTACTGATTTACTGAAGGATATAGTTACCAAGAGTATCTTAGCTTTATTATCAGACAAATCTGAATGTAAGCAGTTACAATAAAAGAGATATAGCAAATAATACGTAGTGATTATGTATTTTCTCCAAAGAAATCCCAAAGAAAATATAAAAGTCTCAAGTTACAAGTGTTGAGCGTTTTATCCCCTCTTCTTTCTTTCTTTATAACAATTCGGTTTCCGTTTTCCATCAGTGAAAGTTCCCGAGGGAAATTTGTTTGCGTCTGTAAAAGCCCGAATTTGAATTAAGAAGAATGAAGCCATGGTAACGTCTTTAGTGAAGACCACAGGGATGAGAGAGACCGACAGCAGCGTTGAAAGGACTGCGGCTACCTTGCATGGCATACATTAACCTAATGAAATAATGTCACCGTGTAACTCAGTTACCTATGATTACTGTTGATGAACCACCAGAAATAGATCCCCTCCTCTACTTTTCTGAGAGATTTTCACGGATCATAATGCCTGCTTACTCATATGATTCTTACAGACGGCGTATGCATATCTTTAAGGCTATAAATTGGATTTTATATTCTTTTTGTTTGTGCAATCATCTGATATATTTCTTTCAGGGTCTATAATTAGATATACCTTTCGTTGATCATATCAGTATAATTAATACATATTTCTAAAAGACGTTCGCCTTCTTTTAAAAAGCTAGTTTGAATTTTTAGCTGTTTTTTTTTATTTGTTAAGCGGCGTCTAATGAAGAAGAAAACGTAAAAGAGAAATATCAATAATTCTTTTTTTATTTATTCACTATACATATGCCCCCTCCCCAGTGGCACAGCAGTATGTCTCCGGACTTACAACGCTAGAAATCGGGTTTCGATACCCGTGGTGGTCAGAGCACACATAGCCCATTGCGTAGCTTTGTGCTTAACTTCAAACAAACAAATACTATACATATAGAGAACAAATGTTTAGTCCCCCCCCCCAACTCCGGAGGACCAACGATAAGTTTACTTACTCAGAACGATAAAAATCTGGGGATCGATTCCTTGAGGTAGACAACGCGCAGCTAGTCCATTGCGTAGATTTGTGCTTAACTTCAAACAAACAAATACTATACATATAGAGAACAAATGTTTAGTCCCCCTCCTCCTCCCCCAACTCCGGAGGACCAACAGTAAGTTTACTTACTCAGAACGATAAAAATCTGGGGATCGATTCCTTGCGGTAGACAGCGCGCAGCTAGTCCATTGCGTAGATTTGCGCTAGAAAAACAAACAAACAACAAATCCATGAAAGTGAAATTAACAGCTAAGTGACATTCTAAGGCCGCGATTTTTCTACATAAAGTCAGCAATTTTCGTAAAAGAAAAAATAAACTCTTCCTCATCATAGAGTTTTAATTTTATCACTATACATTTCTATCTATTTTATATCGTTTGCTCTACATATTCAGTTGTGCGGAGGGGGTTTATAAGAGTAACATTCAATCCCGTTAATTGGGTTCAAAGGGATGACAAGACTCGTGCGGTGGTGAGTGCTGCTAATTGATTGATGTCCCTTTGGTCAGTAGTTCTGAATTAGGGACAGCTATACTTGAACACTAGGAGTCTCAGGCCCAGCCATTTAGCCCACGTACGAACATTTGTCTTATACTGAAAGCAGAAATTATTATTATTTTTCTCCTTGTTACTATTATCATTTAAGTGTTAACGTTTACAGAAAATAACATTTTAACACCGAGACTCCAAAAACCTCTTTTATAGACATAATCTTATCTGAAGTAACTTCACAAATACGTTCCCATTGATTACATACCATTACACCCAGAAGTGACTTATTAATTCAACACCCAGTTTGTTTGTTTTCATGACGTTGGTATTCAGAAATACATTATTGACAACATTACACGTTTGTTTATTTTTATATCTTTAGGTATTCAAAAATACATTATTGATAACATTACACGTTTGTTTGTTTTTATATCTTTAGGTATTCAAAAATACATTATTGATAACATTACACGTTTGTTTGTTTTTATATCTTTAGGTATTCAAAATACATTATTGATAACATTACACATTTGTTTGTTTTTATATCTTTAGGTATTCAAAAATACATTATTGATAACATTACACGTTTGTTTTTAAATCGTTAGGTATTCAGAAACACATTATTGATAACATTACACGTTTGTTTGTTTTTATATTTTTAGGTATTCAGAAATACATTATTGATAACATTAATATGTAGCATATATTTCTAGTATATTATCGAAAACATCGTAAAAAAACACAATTATTACAGACTCAGTTAAACACAAAGTTACCTGATGGACTAGTGAAACACAGGTTTTTAGGTGAGGTCTTGGAGTTGTTATAGTCGAATTACAAGTAAATTCTGGTTCAAAGTAAACTTTATCCAGGGAACATAGCAAAACATTAATCTGTAAATTAATGAAGCTAAGTCTATGAAACAAGCTGACATTAATCAATACAGGAGAAATCTGTAAATTAATGAAGCCAAGTCTATGAAACAAACCGACATTAAGCAATACAGGAGAAATCTGTAAATTAATGAAGCAGAGTCTATGAAACAAACTGACATTAATCAATACAGGAGAAATCTGTAAATTAATGAAGCAGAGTCTATGAAACAAACTGACATTAATCAATACAGGAGAAATCTGTAAATTAATGAAGCAGAGTCTATGAAAGAAACTGACATTAATCAATACAGGAGAAATCTGTAAATTAATGAAGCCAAGTCTATGAAACAAACTGACATTAAGCAATACAGGAGAAATCTGTAAATTAATGAAGCCAAATCTGTGAAACAAACTGACATTAATCAATACAGGAGAAATCTGTAAATTAATGAAGCCAAGTCTATGAAACAAACTGACATTAAGCAATACAGGAGAAATCTGTAAATTAATGAAGCCGAGTCTATGAAACAAACTGACATTAAGCAATACAGGAGAAATCTGTAAATTAATGAAGCCGAGTCTATGAAA
>NW_013666396.1:428781-433264 GCF_000517525.1 Limulus polyphemus
AGAAAATATCCGGACACTGGTGGTCAATTAATAGAATCCCATTACCAGTCTTACATACTCTGTTGACAACAAACAAACAGAAAATATCTGTACACTGGTGGTGAATTAATAGAATCCCATTACCAGTCTTACATACTCTGTTGACAACAAACAAACAGAAAATATCTGTACACTGGTGGTGAATTAATAGAATCCCATTACCAGTCTTACATACTCTGTTGACAACAAACAAACAGAAAATATCCGTACACTGGTGGTGAATTAATAGAATCCCATTACCAACAAAGAAAGCAGTGTGTTCAAGTCTTGTCTTCTTTTCATCTACATTAATTAGTATTTTAAGCCAAACATTTGGAAGTCGTTAAGGTATCAGTACTTTTAAGTTAAAGGGGTAAAATCTATACTTCAGGATAACTTTAAGTTTTATTTATATATCTTTTAGCTTTTAGCTAAGCTAGTGAACTTAATTGTATACAGAAGTTTTCCAACTTGGTACAACTTTCTATAAAAGAGGCGAGAGATGACAGCAAAAGAAAGTTGAGGAGTGTGAAACCCCAAAACGAGTAGAATAAAAAAAGATATATATGAGGGTTAAAATGGTGCAAGAAGTTCTGCCATTGGGGGGCTAAAGTTACGATCCTCTTTTTTCATTAAATGTGAAAGTCTTTTTGAATTTTTCGCTTTTTTTACTTCATCTAGAGTTGATCAATAGTAGGAAAATAAAAATAAATTCCTTTCATGACGTATTCAGCTATAACAGAGGTGTCTACTTTCTTCGTTTTGGTTTGTGTCTTTTCTTCATTGATCCTGTCCTGTGGATGTCTGCCTTTTTCACCAGTGTAAGATTTTTCCAAAGGAACTTTCACACTTGAGTATCGAGTTTCGACTTTCTTTCTCTTGTATTCCCTGGGTTATTTGAGGTTTAACGTCAAAACTGTGTTTGAAAAAAGAAAGTGGACAGGATACAACGTACAACGCTCAGACTGGAAGTAGCAAAAGTGTACAACGCTCGGACTAGAACCTACCGATTACAATAAGAAATCACTGTGGTTATTCATCAAAGGTTTAACAGCAATCACTAACTCAAATTTTGCTAGTTTCAGTCATGAGTGTTGTAGGTTCCAGTCTGAGCGTTGTAGGTTCCATTTGTAGCCAAATGTGCAAATGAAAGCAGAAATTGTTTTTTTAATCAATATATATATGCGAGTGCGATAAGGGAAGACGTAGTACTTACTAGCTTACAGTGTACCAACTTTGTTTTTTCGTTTGTTGTTAAGAGTATCGAAACCCAGTTTTTAGCATTATAAGCGTTCAAACACGTAATGAGTAAGCCCGGTAAAAATTGAAATATATATCCGCAGTAATAATTATTTAAACCTGCTAGTAGCTTCTTGCGAAACCAGAGCAATTAGATGAGAATAGTGAATTATTACAGGATAAGAATTATAAAAATTTGGATCAAAGATCAGCAGGTTATTGCTTTGATTCTTGCTGACAAAACGATGATTATTAGATTGAGTTCTAGAAATGTTGTTGCTTTGGTACGTAAATTTATGTACAAGTATCAATACACTTCTGTTTATATCAAAACTGAACACTCTGAAGGTTTTGATTTTATCAATTATTGCCGTCTAAAGTTTAATAATTGAAAAAAAAAAACATCAAGCTTTTACAGCTAGTACTATATCTAAAATAAG
This sequence comes from Limulus polyphemus, assembly GCF_000517525.1. NCBI lineage: Eukaryota > Metazoa > Arthropoda > Merostomata > Xiphosura > Limulidae > Limulus > Limulus polyphemus. The sequence goes on from NW_013666396.1 coordinate 430,479, forward strand.
ATATACGTGCATTCATCACAAACAATCTCAAAGTATAGTCACCTGGTAGGAGAACGATAAGCTACGGACTTACTACAGGTTCGATTACAGCAGATAGCCCCATGTGGTTTTGCTTTAAAATATATAAATAGATAAACTTAAAGTACGAGTTAAGTTATTTTCAAAGTTTTCTTATGTAGCGGCAACTAGTGACAAAAATTAAATAGTAAAATTATAACATTTTTTCATATCCTGTCTGGTGGTTAGGGGCGCTCGACTCGCAATCTGAGGGTCACAAGCTCGAATCTCTGTCTCCGAGACAGCCGTGGGGACGTTATAATGTGATGGTAAATCCCATTATTCTTTGATAAAAGAGTAGCCTAAGAGTTGGCAATGGGTGGTGTTCACTATCTGCTTTCCCTCTAGTCTATCACTGCTAGTTACCTTGTTATGTGAAACATTAAAACATCTTTACTTAATATGACCAGCTTGAGTTTAGTATTATAAGTTCTCAGACTTACCGCTGAGCTTTCCGATTGGTAAGCGTTATAACAATTACAGTTATAGCTTCGGAAATTTTATAGCACACTGATTATAGTGAACTAGTAATAGATACTCCCTTTGGAGCGTTGCGTTGGTGTGGAAGCGTTCTAGAAAGTTCAGTTTTACGTAACAATACAAATTTAAGTGTTTACGAACACACATATATTGTTGATTGTTACTCTCAAGAATCTTCTTTAATGTTGGAGAATAGGCGGGAGTTTCGCAATACATATTTAATAGTATAAGCCATGTATGTTTTTAAATATAAATTTAACCAAAACAAACGTGGATACTCAAATAAATATATAATAACAAATTCGTTACAAATGAAATTCTAAGAACTTAAGGATGAAAGCAAATAAGAAAGTATAACAATATGCCAATCACACTATATCTGTCATATCCAGTGCCGAAAAGGCCTTTTGCTCAATACCAGGGTTCATCAGCCGACTGAATTGCGACAGATACAGTAGTGTTTGATTGTAATTAAGCTCAAAACTACACATTGAGCTATCTGTGCTCGGCACACTACGGGTATCGAAACCCGTATTAAGTCTGCAGACATACCGCTGTGCCACTGGGGGGCGATACAGTAGTGAAAGTTAAAAATAGGATCAACATTTGAAATTATATTTGGCCGACAGCCAAAATTAAAAACTTAATATATTTCGGTATCTTTACGCTACCATAATCAGGAGTAAAACTGTTGTTGTTTTTTGTTATTAAGCCCAAAGCTACACAAAGGGCTATCTGTGTTCTGCCCACTACGGGTATCAAAATCCGGTTTCTAGTGGAATAAGTTCACGTGCATACCACTGTGCCACTGGGGAGCCAGGAATAAAAAATCTACATGATAGGCTGGTAGTTTTGTGAGGAAAAGGTTTAACTCGTACTAATCTATGAGTATTGTACATAAGAAGTCAATATTCCTTTCCAAGATTGTGCATTATCGCCAGCTAACCCTTCATCTAATAAACCTTTATCTAATAAAGATTTCTTCATTTTACATCACATAATGACTATGGATTCTCTAATATTCAAATTAAAAATTGTCCCCCGCTGGGACAGCCGTAAGTCTACGGATTTACAACGCTAAAATCAGGGGCTCGTTTCCCCCCGGTGGAAACAGCAGATACAACGGTGTGGCTTTGCTATAAGAAAAACACACTCATTTAAAATTATTGATTCACGCCATTGTATTGTTTCGGCCGTATTGTTTGTTTGTTTGTTTGAATTTCGCGCAAAGCTACACGAGGGCTATCTGCGCTATCCGTCCCTAATTTAGCAGTGAAAAACTAGAGGGAAGGCAGTTAGTCATCATTACCCATCGCCAACTCTTGGGCTACTCTTTTTACCAAAGAATAGTGGGATTGACCGTCACATTATAGCGCCCCTAGGACTGAAAGGGCGAGCATGTTTGGTTCGACGGGGATTTGAACCCGTGACCCGCAGATTGCGAGTCGGTTGCCCTAACCACCTGGCCATGCCGGGCCCATTTCGGCAGTATGTTCAGCAAGAAGAGAAATTAACATCTTGTTATTACGTACATAATCTTTAGGTTCATTAATGTGGTATTTCAAATTATGTTTAGTTTACCAAGATATTTTTTGTTGCATATATATATGAATTTGATATATATATACCTATTTTCTTTAAAATGTATTTTTTTTTATTTTTAGTGCTAGGAAGTATTGTTTTAATTTTGTTAAATGGTTTTAAAATAGGAATAAAATTATGTTTTCTGATTACACTGGCGATTTGGATAGTTACACCTCGTATATATGGTAATATTACTGTACTATTAATTTTATTATCGTAGATACTGTTCAATCTCGTATATTGCTTGATGACTATACTTCAAATAACATTTTATTTTGTATTTTAAACGTTGATCCTAGTTTTGACTTGTACAATTTATTGCACAAGTTACCGTATTTGAATCTAGATAGAGTACGGGTTAAAACATTATTTATATTATCAAACTGCATGAACAACAACTGTTATGGTAGGTACTATATTATTTTGGAGATAGAGTACTGGTTAAAACATTATTTATATTATCAAACTGCATGAACAACAACCGTTATAGTAGGTACTATATTATTTTGGAGATAGAGTACTGGTTAAAACAGTATTTATATTATCAAATTGCATGAACAACAACTGTTATAGTAGGTACTATATTATTTTGGAGATAGAGTACTGGTTAAAACAGTATTTATATTATCAAATTGCATGAACAACAACTGTTATAGTAGGTACTA
>NW_013666396.1:433897-440419 GCF_000517525.1 Limulus polyphemus
AAATATTTCAGTATGCTATACATTAGGACTCTTTCACCTTAATGCTACTAGACCTCCAAGTGGCACAGCGGCATGTCTGCGGACTCACAACGCTAGAAACTGGGTTTCAATACCCGTGGTGGGTAGAGCACAGATAGCCCATTGAGTAGCTTTGTGCTTAACTTCAAACAAAAAAATCCATTGTGCTATCACAACAAATAATAACAGGTTTAATAGCAAGCGAGAAGAAAGGCAGATATTATTAAGGTTATTGAAGTACTGTGTTAATTAACTGCCGTTTCTCTAAGAATATGAGGATGGTTTTAGAATTAGAGCGACATGATAGACAAGCATCTTTCCCGCTTATAAAGCCTGGCATGACCTGTTGGTCAAGGCGCTCGAATCCCCGGCACCAAACATGCTCGCCTTTTCATCCGTAGTGGCGTTATAATGTGAGGGGCAATGCCATTATTTGTTGGTAAAAGAGTAGCGAAATAGTTGGGAGTGGGTGGTCTTGACTAGCTGCTTTTCCTCTAGCCTATCATTACTAAATTATGGACGGTTAACGCAGATAGCTCTCGTGTAGCTTTACGCGATCTTCAAAACAAACCAAAGAAACCCACTTATAAAAGTAAACCGTGCTAATCAATAGAGTAAATTGAAACGTTTTCACACAGCAAGATAATTAAGCGATTTAAAGCCAAAGAACATAAATTTAGATTAGGATAGTATTCAACGTTCTCCATTGAAGCGGAAGACTTACGCAACAGAGCGTTTAAAGCAGAGACAAGCCTAAAATCACATCTTAAGCCAATTAAGACCAACACCGTTATCCAGAAAGTGAAGGTTATAAAAACATTAAGAACCAACCAAACAACATGAAAAGCAAAAAACAAAAAAAAGCATTTGCCAATATTTCCTGGTACCGTAAACAGAACAATTAACAAGCCTTTAAAGTGACATCTCAAAATCAATACCTGTTTCCATCTCTGGCCGAATAATTGAAATCACTGCAATAAAATTCGACCACATAACTTTCTCAAGTCTTTTAAAATAGCTCCAATAAGCATTAATAATTCTGGCCTATCTAAGCGTGTGTTATGAAAACTTAGACCTAAAATATTATGGTTTATGGAAAGCTTTACAAGATGAGACGACAAAACACTAACAATGGATCTTTGATCTCATGGATATATTGTTGAAGATCCATTGTTTAGAAGCAAAAGAAGAGTTGAAGTATGATTGGTGAGGAAAAAAAACAGCCTTCAATACAATAATATCAATGTTAATAATAATTTGTAAAAAAAAGTATGTGTATGTGATCTTCCGTAATTCTAAAGAATAAATGTAATGGTTATAGATTCTTTAGTTACTGTTTTATTGATTTTGTTTTATTAAAAAACATTCTTTTTTTTTGGTTGAAACACGCATTCATATAACTTATTTACGGTGGTATTTCTGTTATTAAAATAAAACGAACACGTGTTTCTTCAGAATATTTTCCTCTTACTAGTAATTATGATAACTTATTTAATTATTATGTAATTTATGTAAGAGTATTCGTGCACAAATGTGAAATATATTAGGAATGAGAAAATACCACTTTTGAGTCATAGTATATGTGCTGAAATGCAAAAACAAGTGTTACTTGGTCTTCATAGAGAGGTCGCTTCCAAAACCGTAAAATTTGTTTGTTTGTTGTTGTTAAGTACAAAGCTGCACAATCTGTGCTGTTACAAGGCTTCATGACTTACCACTGTGCTACTGGAGGGAAGCTTCAAAACTGTAAAGTTTGTTTGTTTGTTGTTAAGTACAAAGCTGCACAATCTGTGCTGTTACAAGACTTCATGACTTACCACTGTGCTACTGGAGGGAAGCTTCAAAACTGTAAAGTTTGTTTGTTTGTTGTTAAGTACAAAGCTGCACAATCTGTGCTGTTACAAGGCTTCATGACTTACCACTGTGCCACTGGAGGGGAGCTCCAAAACTGTAAAGTTTGTTTGTTTGTTGTTAAGTACAAAGCTGCACAATCTGTGCTGTTACAAGGCTTCAGACTTACCACTGTGCTACTAGAGGGGAGTTCCAAAACTATAAAGTTTGTTTGGTTCTTGTTAAGTACAAAGCTGCACAATGGGCTATCTGTGCTGTTACAAGGCTTCATGACTTACCACTGTGCTACTGGAGGGGAGCTCCAAAACTGTATAGATCCACCAAACAATTTACTTCACAACTGATAAATTGTACCTAATGGTTCAATGTTTGTCACCATTAAGTTTTAAAAACCTATCTTAAAAATTTTCTAAGTAAGGGTCTTTGAAAATTTTGTTCTTGACCTTTGGCTGGGCAGGTAATAATTATATCATCAATGTCATACATGGTAAAATAATGTCATTTACATAATAATAATGTTCAATGGACAGACTTTTTGGGGAAACGTTTCCAATGAACATAAGTACCTTTGGCCGGCTTAAGCGTGTCAATAATAACGTTTATTAATGTGCTCGATGAACAGACATTCTTGGAAAACAAACTGTTCTTTGCAGTAATGTCAATATCGTAGGTAAGAAAAACAAAACTGCTGAAATAGTCCCATTGTTCCATTTCCTGCAAATTGCAGGCCACTTCTGGGCGTCAGCAGTGCAATGCATCATCGTCTTGTCTCACGTAGAACTGTCCAATTGCCTTGTCAAATAACAGTATAGCATTTGTTTTTTTGACGAATGTACGCTTTAAGGTTAGGAATCTAAGCAAATAACATTAACTTTAATCAAGATGAATGAGCGTACCTCGCAATTAAGTAGCACACCGAGGATTTCGATACGGGGATTACTTACCCTAACCAAGTAGGCAGGCAGGTCTTCTCACAAGGATTTATTGCCACATTTATGTGAGCTTTTCTCCAGAGGATGACACTCGTCCCACCAAACCAATTATATAGCTAGCTAGTATGTTTGCTGTTTATATGTATGTTTAATATTTTTGATGTTTTATTTAACCCTTTTTCCCGATAATTAATCAACAAGTATCCTAGTAAGCGCCATCTTACGATATAACTAAGAACGTAATTTCTAGTAAGCTTCTTGAAAATATTCTAAACTTTAAATTAAAGTCCTGTGTCATACGTGTGTAATCTGTCTAAACGTCAGGATATCTATCGGATTACCCCCCAGTGACACAGCGGTATGTCTCCGGACTTACAACGGTTTTCGATACCCGTGGTGGGCAGAGCACAGATAGCCCATTGTGTAGCTTTGTGCTTAATTACAAACAAACAATCTATCGGTTTATTTCACATTCATATTCTTTGTATAAGAAGCACATCGGGTTAATGTATCCCACTTTTCTTATTACTCTATTTATATTCGTGACCCTTTCAGAAGTTCAATACGAATTTTAAGTAAGTCCTCAGTTTTCTAGTAAATGCCAGTTTTTTTTATCCGGAACCAAAAGAATGCTATTGAACTAAATTTCAAATAGCGTGATTTGATCCATTTATCTTTCTTTTCACATAAAATCTGTTTAATACAACTACCGTTACTTAAACGGAATACACCTGGTTCCTTAGGCAAGAAGCACTTCCTTAAAGTTTGAAAAAAACCTGATGGTGTTATTGTGAAAACCAAATCGAGAAACCGCTTTTGCATAATATTTTCCATAAAAATATAACTATTTAGTTTTGGTATTGGGAACAGAATATCTTGGTTAGTTTTAATCGAAAGGTCGTGAGGTAAGTCATCTCTATGCGATATCCCATTTCTATGTAAAAGTTTTTGTTACATTTTAGCTTATATCTTCAAAATAATTCAACAAAATAAGAATGTTAGGTTTAATACTCTCTAAATTAAGTACAATACAAATTATAATTGTCTCCGAAATGGCATTATATTCAAAAGGCTTTGAAATAATACATATTTTTTCGAAATGCATATAAAAGAGTTCTGTTTCTTTTTATTCTTTGCATGTCAGTTACACAAGGTAAGATTCTTTCATTTTATATTCAACACATCCATTACAATTAAACATGTATTAGACATTTGAAATTTGGGTTAGAAAAACGTCTAAAAAATTCTGAAGGCGAGATTTTTGTTTCTACATGCAAAAATATAGTCTTTTAGGCTTATAAAACGAGCTCATATGGAAAGTTTTAAAACTTTATTAATCTAAAAATAGTACATACAAAAACATAGTCTTTTAGGCTTATAAAACGAGCTCATATGTTTTGATTTCTATGGAAAGTTTTAAAACTTTATTAATATAAAAATAGTACATACAAAAACATAGTCTTTTAGGCTTATAAAACGAGCTCATATGTTTTGATTTCTATGGAAAGTTTTAAAACTTTATTAATCTAAAAATAGTACATACAAAAATATAGTCTTTTAGGCTTAGGAAAAAAACTCACATGTTTTGATTTCTATGTAAAGTTGTAAAACTTTATTAATATAAAAATAGTACACACAAAAATATAGTCTTTTAGGCTTATAAAACGAGCTCATATGTTTTGATTTCTATGGAAAGTTTTAAAACTTTATTAATCTAAAAATATTACGTTTCTTATCGCGAACACTGTACATTTTAAAGATTTTAGATTATTGCGTGATTACCAGTTTTATAACACGTCCAATTTTGATTTTTATAAGTTAGTAAATAATCAACATAACTCTTTTTCTCAATCCCTATTTTCAAATTTTTAATGAAACATGATATTTAAATTAGTTATTTTACAGAATACATTTTGATTTTTACTTGAAATTATGTTACTTATTTTCAATTTCTAATGACGTGAGCGTTAACATAGTTAAACATTAAATTTTAAGATAAAAAACCGACATCAATGTTTTAACAAAATTATATTGTTTTTTTAAGAAATTGCACTTAGAGCTGAACACAAAATAAAATTGAATCTATTAGTATTGACTGTGCTGAAAATGGTTATCGCTCTTCAGATATTCCTTTGATGCGGATGTTTTATTACCTTCTGATAAAGTAACTAGGTGTTAGAAATGTGACACAGAGTCATGTGACACAAAGTCAAACACTCTGTCAAACGATAATGTTCAAAGGTTAAATATATGGACGAGTAACTAATGGTAAATATTACCTATTTCAATGATTAATGACGTGAATGTTATTCTTTGCGGCGCCAGCATTTCAAAATAGACAGTCCATAAATTCTCCTGAGAATACATTCTGAAAAATACTTCTGAGAAGATGTTTGAAAGAAGTGTTATTGTACTGCAAATAAAAAAAACAACAACAAAAGTTTAGTTTAAATAAGACAGTGTAAGCTGGACACGGTAATGGCTAACAAGTAAATACCGGCACAGAGTCATGAAATAAAATATTTCATTGAAAAGGAAATAATTAAGGCAAAGTTCAAGTGAAGTTAGACTAATATAAGACAAGTATCAAAGTCTCTTCAAAATCTACAAACGTACTTTCCTGTTTGTTCAAATTTCTTGAAATGTGAATTAATTAAAGTCTAGAAAAAAAACAAATATTATAACCTACAGAATTAGGTATTTACGTTATATCTTGCGCGAGGATCGAATCCAGAATTCAAGTGGCACGATCTCAATATTACTGATGTGCCATCTGGGGACTGGTATAAGAAAATGTAAATTAACTTGGAATAAATAATGCAAAGGTACGAAAACACCGCACTTTCCACTTCCTTCTAGAGTGGAGTATTACAAATGTCAGGCTTATTTATTTGTGTCAAATTTGTTTTGTAAATATTGCTACTGTGAGATATATTTTAAAGTAAATATTTGTTCTTTGACTAAGAAACGAAATTTGTCAAAAATATCAATGGGAACACTGAACGCAGACTAACTTCCAAAACTTGACATCTTACATCAGCAAGGCAAGAATTATCAACACTTTAACAAACACACACATATATATATATATACCAGTAGTTTTTAAACATGTGATTGTTAAAACTTGTGGATATCTTTCCGTCATTCATTTTATACACAAAGTCCCTAAAATGTCATAGTTAGTTGAAAAGCTCAAATCAGATAGTATATTTTCGTGTAAAATGTCTGATTAATATTTTTATTGTATATACAGAGATATTTAAGCATGTTAAGTAAGGCAGACGTAGCCTTGAAAGCTAGGTAAACACATTATAAAAGGTAAGCACAAGTGGGAATGTTAAATGATGTGCTTTATGAATGTGATCACCAATATTTCATGGACATTTTTGAGATGATATTCATGTGCTGGTAACTCAGAATTATACCAGTCCGTTACACACTGTAATAAAGGCTTGTTTTGAACTGGCTAGAATGTTAAATGATATGCTTCATGAATGTGATCACCAATATTTCATGGACATTTTTGGGATGATGTTCATGTGCTGGTAACTCAGAATTATACCAGTCCGTTACACACTGTAATAAAGGCTTGTTTTGAACTGGCTAGAATGTTAAAGAAATACTGAATTCAGCTGTTAATCTTTAAGTAATATGATTATTCTTACGTTTACTTAATAATACCTAAAATAATAAAAATACTTGTTGTTGATGTGAAGTATAC